>NC_051069.1:10457500-10610000 GCF_004664715.2 Peromyscus leucopus | reverse complement strand
TTCAGCTCAACATTCACACATGTTCTTCCTCTGCCTGGAACGGTCTCTTCCCCCAAGCACATCTCACCTCTCAGACCTGCCCTCAGATGCCGCTTGCTAAGACTACTCTTCTCAACAGTCTAGATGAAGCTAGACAGCTGCCTCCCGTAAGAGCTTGTCCCAACTGAAAATTTAAAACAGATGGATTTGCTCAATGTCTAGCTCCCCTGTTATAATCTCAGAGAGAGGGGAAATAGCTCTTCACTCTATCCCCAAAGCCTAGCATTTTGTTCTATCAGAGAGTCAATAAATGTTTATTGATCTATAAATAACTGGCTTGGTGAATGAGTACTAAGTAAATGAACTTGAATATAATACTGGTCAAGTCACGAAAAAAACTGCACTTTCATTATAATATTACACAGTGTCAGTCATATAATATTATACAGTGTCAGTCATACTTGGTATCAAAAGTTCTGTAAATCTTTAATGAGTTTGTATGCAAGCAAAGGGAGGGAATTAGTGGGGATGACCTCATTACAGATCCAGGTCAGGGTCCCTCAGAATGACCCAAGTACTTGACAACAAAGCAGAGTGTGTATCAGTATATCACCCACTTTCCAAAGAAGCAACACGCATCCAAACGGAAGTGCTTCTGATATCAGCCTTGAGTGTGTGCTCTTCCTACAGAAAACCCAGATGGTCTGGAAGCGGATTCAAGACTGCAAGCAGTTAGTTAAAACTGGCTGCACTACACAATGCAAGCAGTCTCTAAACTCATACAGTGAGTCTAGCTCATGTAGTCAGGAGAACCAAAGCTTAAACATGTCGGAGACTCTCTCTTCACAACTTGTTGAATTAATGAGAAAAAAAACTACAAACTCATGAAGCAAATTTTTATTTTAAAATTGTTAGGTTTTTAGTGCATATGAAAATATTTTATGACATGACACATAAGGATGTTAGCACATGAAAGTATAATAGAAAATATTTTAGGCAACTTTTAAAATCACTAATATGCTTATTTTCCGGTGAACAAGCCCTTTGCTTAAATGAGTTTGATCATGGGACATTAAGGATATTTAGGATTTTCATATTATTGCTTAACAGCTTCCTAATGAGGCGTTGCGTCTCTACCTGATCTGCACAAAATAGTTTTTTCAACACACTAGTCACGGCGGTGACCTTTTTTCTCAGCTCTGATGGTACATGCTTAATATTCAAATACTCCGGCAACCTGGACCTGGAATGATACAGCATGTTGATAACTGTTTCCATGTCATCGACTGAATCGCCGGTCCGCTCCTCTGGGAAGACGTGAGATCTGTACATCTCTTCCAACCTGTGCTCGGCGGCTGCAGCCAGGGCCAGGCTCCGTTTCAGGTGCTCCCTGGAGGCCTTGATGTACTCCTTGTACTCGGGGTTGTTGGCGTCACCGAGAGGCCCCTGCTGAATCTCTACATTGATATTGGAAATTTTCCTCAAAATATCCTCGTGTATTGCACTCTCGGAGTGGTGTCCTGAGAGGTCTTCCAAGTTTTCCGTTTCCGGCTGGCCTGAGAGCTGGGGCACGTCCTCAGAGTCCGTGGAGACATCCATGCTGCTGGTGGTACTCGTTCTTATGGTGATCTGTGTGGTTGGCACCCATGGGCGAATGATCATACTATGATGATGACGTGTGCCCTCTGGCTTATGCTCCTGGTCCGGCTCATGTTCGTGGTCCGGCTCATGCTCGTGGTCCGGCTCATGTTCGTGGTCCGGCTCATGTTCGTGGTCCGGCTCATGCTCGTGGTCCGGCTCATGCTCTTGGTCCGGCTCATGCTCGTGGTCCGGCTCATGCTCTTGGTCCGGCTCATGCTCGTGGTCCGGCTCATGCTCGTGGTCCGGCTCATGCTCGTGGTCCGGCTCATGCTCCTCCTCTGACTCATGCTCGGGAGGCCACAATGGCCTGGGATGGGGCTCCTCGAATACCGGCTCCGGCTCCGGCTCTTTTTCAATATAAGGTTCCTCCTCATGTAAAACAACAGAAACGTTATTTGGCCGGATGGACCAGAACGCTGTAGTTTCGGTTTTTCTTTTCCTCTGCATCCCCAGCGTGAAGCCGCTAGTAGAGAAAGTTGTCTTTTCCTCATTGAAGGGTCTGATCAGAACGTCATTCTCAGGGGTAACTTCCTCAGGGGTGTGTATCAGCTCATACCGAGAAAACTTCAGCTCTGGAACTTCCGTAAAACTTGAGGACGTTTCCCCAGAGCCCTGCTCCCTGGTGGGAACACTCATTATCAGGTTCTGTAAAACTTGTACATAATGATTCAAATTCTGCTCTTCATCAGGCAACACAGTTATGGCTTGAGGAGAAAAATCAAACGCACAGTAAGTGACGTTTATTACATACGACTCACGACAGAATCTGCTGCCCTCAGTTCACTGCCTATGCTACACTGAAGTACAGGAACAAGCAGGGAAGTCAGCCTCCCTAACATCAAGGCAGCGCTCACTGAAAATGCACAAGGGGGAAGAGCAGGACACCAGCTGCATGTGGGTACCTTTTCCTACATCATTTTGTTTTCTCATATAATTTATGACTCAATAGGCAACTTATTAAACCCTGCAAGGGACTATGATGGGTTCATATTGGACCACCAGAGGAATTATTAAATTTTTAGGAGCCAGATGTTAGGTAGACACAATTAAAAATTAAATTTTCTGAATTAAGACAAAGATAATAAATATTGAAAACTCACTTCCTACTTACCCTCTTTTGCTATTAGTTGTCTTTTGATTATTTACAACTAATGTATCTGTGAGATGGATATGTGATACAATGACTTTGGTGAACATCAACTATTAAATACAGTAAACCATTACTGTATTAAATACAGTAAACCATTGAAGTGTGTGTGTGTGTGTGTATGTGTGTGTGTGTGTGTGTGTGTGTGTGTGTGTGTGTGTGACAGAGGTTGACACTGGGTGTTTTCCTCAATTCTCTCTACCTTACAGGGTCTCTCAATGACTCTGGGGCCCACTGAATGGAGCCTGAGGGATGCTCTTGTCTCCGTCCCCGGCTCAGGGACTCTGGTAAGCAGCCCTGCAGTGGCCTGGGAGTCAAACTCAGGTCCCCGGGACTTCACGGCAACCACTTCACCAACTGAGGCACCCCCCAGCCCTGTCTTTTAAAGTTTTAAGTAATTTCTTCTCTTTTATTGATTTTTTTCACTAACAAAATGAAAATAATGTGTGTATAGCCACTCTTGCTCTGAGTCTAGGGTTTTCATGTAGGGAAAGACTAAGTGAAATAAATGCAGACCAGTTTGGCGAAGCTGACACTCCCATGCTGGTCACGGTTCTTCCACTTGCCAGCGGCATGATTTTGGGTATTTTCCTCAATATTACTTTTTTAAAATAAAAAATACTGTGTCTGTTCTTTTATGTGGAATAAAACAAATGCAATAAGATACTGGGAGTAGGAGGCTAGAGAGCTGTCTCAGCAGCTTCTTCGCCAGGGACCAGAGGGTGATCCTCAGAATACCACCCCTCTCCACAGACACACAAAAGCTAATAATTCAAATATCTGATTGCTGCTCAATTTTTTCTGATTCTTTCCATTTTTTTCTGTTCAAGTGATGCATTTGGTATTCAAATAGTGCTTCCTCTCTGTCACCCTTAATCTATTGAAAAAAAGCAAACCAGGAGTTTTCTTAGCTTTTTTTTTTTATTACTATTATTATTATGTGTGAGTGTGCCATCCTTCTGGCCCCTGAGCAGCCTTTTAGAGATGACTGTGCTGCTGACATATTCCTTTACATCCTGATACTTTGGTGATCCATACTAACCTGTTTACTGGTAGAATTATGCAATGTCTACAATTTGCTTCTAAATAAACTAAGGACAAGAATTTAGGAGGAGGGGCAGGGAGGTCAGGAGAGAAGGAATATGAGGAGATATATCAATGATGCAAGATTAATCAAAGGGTCTGTTATAGATGGAGCTTTTATAACACTATTTCTCTTTGTGGGTATGTTTCATTTTTCTATAAAACGTTGTTTCTAAATTTTTTGAGAAATTTTCTGTTCTAGGCAACAGCTAACCATGCCCAAGCTCAAATGTGCAGTCAGCAGAGGCGTGATGGCTTTGCAGAGGGCGCTGCCTCGGAGTCAGTCTAGGATGCACTTGATCTTCAGTAAATTAGCTTGTCTCTCCAGACTAGCAAGTGGGATACCCAGGTAGCTATTAAGTAAGTTAGGATGCCAAAGGACAGGAGAAGGAGGTGCTCACTGGATGTGATTTCTAAAAACATCTCAAGTACTCTCTATCCTCCTCTGCGGTTACTCTGGAAACACCAAAAAGCTTGTTTGTGGGTTGCCTAGCAACAAAGGCACCCTACCTCCTACCTTGCTTTTCTTCCTTATAAATGCGCCCTTGGGTCTCTGGATCATTCTATTCTTGAATCCATCCCCTCCCGCATTTCCTACCTCTTGTTTTTGCCCTTCTAACACATCTATGCATTTCGGACTAACCTTCCAGGTGCCACTAATCAGGGCCATTCTTGCAAAGCAATTTGAGCCCTGTAAAAATGTTTGCAGGCAAGATAGCAAAAGGATCGCTTCCCACGTCCTTTCAGACAACCCTGGCCACTATGAAATCCTGTTTTTCTCCATTCTATAGGAAGTTCTAAAAATGGAATAAATTTCTAATTCTTACAAAGAACAGGCTCATCTGATAGAAGCTGAGTCGCTTATTACACCTTGACTATTTCCTGTGGTCTACCCCCAATACAACATAGCTGCTATTTTTGCCACTTGGATATCTTATCTAAGCCAACAGCATGCCCCAGACCATGGCTAAGCTTGAGAAGCCTTCCAACGCTGTGGGAATAGATGAGCAGGTAAAGAAAGTGCTTGCAGTGGTTTTCTTGGCACTGGGGAGGTGGAGACAGGAGGATCCCTGCAGCTTATCACCAGCTAAGCTTGCAAACCAGTGAGCTCTGGGTTGAGGGAGAGACCCTGTCTCAGAGAAAAGCAGGTGAAGAAAAGTGAAAGAAGACACCTAATGTCCTCTGGTCTCCATATGCATGCCCACTGGTACACTACAAACCCATTCACAGGCACACATGTGAACATGCGTGTTGTGGGATATGTGTACACTGTGCGAAGGTTGTATTTGCTGTGATTTGTATAATAAAAAGCTGAACAGCCAATAGCTAGGCAGGAAGTATAGGTGGGATTTCCAGGAAAAGAGAGGAAGAGGAGGAGAATCTAAGGACACTGGAGACGCCAAGGAGACCTGGAGGGAGTCGGACACACGGAATGAAAGAAAGCTCATGGTAAAACGTAGATGAATAAAAACAGGTACATGTAGCCGGGCAGTGGTGGCGCACGCCTTTAATCCCAGCACTCAGAAGCAGAGGCAGATGGATCTCTGTGAGTTTGAGGCCAGCCTGGTCTCCAAAGAGAGTTCCAGGAAAGGTGCAAAGCTACACAGAGAAACCCAGTCTCAAAAAACCAAGCCTAAGCTAAGGCTGAGCATTCATAATTAATCATAAGTCTCCATGCCATTTTTTGTGGGCTGGCGGCCCATATAAAAATCCAACTACATGCACACACACACACACACACACACACACACACACACACACACACACACACGCACACGCGCGCGCGCGAATCCCCTGCAGTGTTAGATGTCAGGATACTGCTCCAGGGTCTCTGCTAAGCAGCCTGGGAGCCTGGAGTTCTGTGGAATCTCAGCTCTGAAGATGTCAGCTGAGTTTGAGTTTTGTGCAATTTTTAAAATAGAACAAGAGAATTGATCATATGACAGAGACAATAGCCAAGTGATCCTAACAACTGTAGGAATGGAAATAGCTGAAATTCTGCAGGGTTCCCTGGAAGACAGTCATTAAAAAAAATGGTAATCACTTCCATTCACTGAGCTGTTAGTGTGCACAGGCACCTGTGTGCAGCATTATGGTAAAGAGGAAAAAGAAGCCGGGCAATGGTGGTGCACGCCTTTAATCCCAGCACTTGGGAGGCAGAGGCAGGCAGATCTTTGAGTTCAAGGCCAGCCTGGTCTACAAATCGAGTTCCAGGACAGTCAGGACTACATAGAGAAACTCTACCTAAAAAACATTTAAAAAATGAAAGAAAAGCCAGCCGGTGGTGGCGCACACCTTTAATCCCAGCACTCGGGAGGCAGAGGCAGGCAGATCTCTGTGAGTTCGAGGCCAGCCTGGTCTCCAAAGCGAGTTCCAGGAAAGGCGCAAAGCAACACAGAGAAACCTTGTCTCGAAAAAACCAAAAGAGAGAGAGAGAGAGAGAGAGAGAGAGAGAGAGAGAGAGAGAGAGAAGCCACTCAGAAAGAATGAGTACTCGTGAGCAGCAAGGATGGGATGTGAACACAGCCTGCCCTGCTTCAAGGCTGGCACAATGCTGTCAGAAAGACATGCCACAAAGCTGTTGGCAAAGTGGTGAGGGCATGGGATGGAAACACAGCCGGATTTCAAAACACATGATCATAGTAAGTAAAATACCATGAAATGTACAAACTCTTATTTAGCTGTATCAAAATATTTAAAGATACATGTGCAATAAATAAATAAATACTACAAAATTTTGCTCTACTGTCAAAATGGTTCTCTTTTGTATATAAGAGCTATCTATAGACACTGAAGAGAATCTACATATAATGTTTTGTTTCCACAAAGTCTGACTGGAAACTGACAGTCAGTCACTTGTGGAAGATGTTCATACCACACAAAGGTAAAAGCAAGTTCATTACCTTAGAGTTTATGCTGAGCAAAATTGGAGCATAGGTCTTTCTAGACAAACCCAATCTCATAAGTAATACACACTTAGAAATTCTAGTCACTCAGCCTTCTGTACTAGATTTAAAATATTCACATACATTAAAGTTTCATGCTTATGAAATGGTCTGGGCTGTGCATATGCTGTGCTAGGAATTGAACCTGGAGCCTCATGTATCCTAGGTGAGTGCTCTGCCACTGTACTGCATCCCAGCCTCATATTCTGTTTACTGATTTGAATGCAAGTCACTCTAGGATGTGAGTTATAGATTCGTGGAGCAGTCAGAACACTTGTGACTGTGTCTCTTATATATTTAAAATGTCATGCTTTAACTGGATGTCAACATGTAGAAGACTGCACTGTGCACAAAACTTAAGTCCAAGTGGATCAAAGACCTCAACATAAATCCAGTTACTCTGAACCTGATAGAAGAGAAAGTAGGAAGTAGTCTTGAATGCTTTGGCACCGGAGAGCACTTCCTAAATGTAACACCAGTAGCACAGACACTGAAAGAAACAATTAATAAATGGGACCTCCTGAAACTGAGAAGCTTCTGTAAGGCAAAGGACACGGTCAACAAGACAAAAATGACAGCCTACAGAATGGAAAAAGATCTTCAACTCCACATCTGACAGAGGACTGATATCCAGAATATATATAAAGAACTCAAGAAATTAGACATCAAAATAACCAACAGTCCAATTAAAAAATGAGCTATAGAGGTAAACAGAAAATTCTCAACAGAAGAAGCTCAAATGGCTGAAAGACATTTAAGGAATTTCTCAACATCTTTAATCATCAGGGAAATGCAAATCAAAACGACTCTGAGATACCATCTTACACCCATCAGAATGGCTAAGATCAAAAATACTGAAAACAGCATATTCTGGAGAGGATATAGAGCAAGGGGAACACTCCTACATTGTTGGTGGGAATGCAAACTTGTACAACCACTTTGGAAATCAATATGGCGCTTTCTTAGAAAATTGGGAATCAATCTCCCTCAAGACCCAGCTATTCCACTCTTGGGCATATACCCAAGGAATGCTCAAACATACCACAAGGACACATGCTCAACTATGTTCATAGCAGCATTATTTGTAATAGCCAGAACCTGGAAATAACCCAGATGCCCTTCAACTGAAGAATTGATAAATAAAATGTGGTACATATACAGAATGGAGTACTACTCAGCAGAGAAAAACAATGACATCATGAGGTTTGCAGGCAAATGGATGGAACTAGAAAAAATAATCTTGAGTAAGATAACCCAGACTCAGAAAGACAAACATGGTATGTACTCACTCATAAGTGGATACTAGATGTAAAGCAAAGGATAACCAGACTGCAACTCACAACTCCAGGGAGGCTACCTAGTAAAGAGGACCCTGAGAAAGACACAGGGATCACCCAACAACAGAGAAATGGATGAAATCAACATGAGCAAACTGGGAGTGGGGGGGTGTAATGGAGGGCAAGGGTGGGGAGAAAGATAGCTTAGGGGAGCGGGAGGTACCGGCTGGATCAGGAGCAGAGTGGGAGAACAGGGAGGGACATACCATGAAAAGAAAAGAAAGAAAAGCCTACAAGCAAGGAACCAAATGGCTTCTGAACAAAAAAGAATGTCGCTGTAAAACAGCACTTGCTGAGTACCTATTAAACTAAAAAGCCACTTTAAGAAAATCCTGAAAACCAAGCGGGCCGTGGTAGCACACGACTTTAATCCCAGTAATTGGGAGGCAGAGGCAGGCCAATCTCAGTGAGTTCGAGGCCAGCCTGGTCTACAAAGAGAGTTCCAGGACAGCCAGGGCTACACAGAGAAACGATGTCTCAAAAAATGAGAGAGAGAGAGAGAGAGAGAGAGAGAGAGAGAGAGAGAGAGAGAGAGAGAGAGAGAGAGAGAATCCTGAAAACTGTGAGTTCATTTACATTCTAAGTTTCTTGTAGTTTTCTAAGTCAATACTCAAATAAATCTATCTATGTAATTTAGATGGATATCTGGTTCTGCCAGGATCATTTAGAAATCTCTCTCCTTTCCTAAGCCTTTCTACAGCCTGGGAAATAATACCCTCCAGAGCATTGTAAATGGGGTGCTGATATATCTGGATACAGTGAAAAGTTGAGACAGACCATCCCATAATTACCTTGGTGCCCTCCTCAGGTGTTGAAACAGACCACCCCATAGTTCTTTTGGTGCTGATACTCAGATACTCAAATGTTGAAATAATTTTCTTGGTGCCCTACTAGGGTGATCTGTTTTCCAAACAGTTTTGCTGTGCGTCTCTGTGTGGGTATGTGACCATGTGCAGCGCTGGCAGAGGCCAGAAGAGGGTGCCAGATCCCCTGGAGCTGGAGTTCCAGGAGGTTGTCAAGGGCTCGGCTCGTCATGAGTTCTGGGAAACCAATTCCAGTCCTCTGAAGGCACAAGATGCTCTCCTAGCCTCTGAGCTACCTCTCCAGCCCCTACTTGGCTGTTCTTGTTTACTAGCAAAGTACATTGTCTCTTCCAAAGCCTCTAATAAAACAAGATATCTGGGTTTCTGCTCCTATGGAGATCATGGGTACTATTTCCCTCTTGTTTCTATTAGGCATAGAGTAAAACCCTGTCCAGTTGTATCTAAAACATACCTGAGAAGAAATGAAAATGTAGGGAGAAGAAAGCTGACCAACTAAGAACTTCAGGAGAGAAAAATGGTGGTCTCTGGGTTACACATGACCCACAAAGGGAGAAGAAGAATCTGGAAACCCAGAAACACAAATATGTAGATTTTTTTAAGGGTGAGGTGCCTGGCAATAGCTGAGTGGTTAAAAGCACTTGCTGCTCTCTGAAAGACCCAGGTTCTGTTCACAGCACCCACATGGCAACTCACAACCTCACTCCAGATCCAGGGGATCTGATGGCCTCTTCTGGCATCCTTAGGGTGTATATAATTGCAGGCAAACACTCTTATACATAAAATTAAAAAATAATCCTTTAAATAGGAGTAGTGGGGCTATGGAGGTAGGTCAGTTGATATGTTTGCCTAGTATTCATGAAGATGTAGTGGGTAGCCATTCCAGCTTGGATCTGGAAGTTCCAACCCCCATTGAGACTCTGGCAACTGTCACGCCTACGAGGTGGGGCCAAGGGAGGTGTCTGGAGACCCGAGACCTGGATGGGCGAGCGCTCTCTCTGTTCCTGGACCCTAGACGGTGGAGGTTGACTGAGCAGAGCTCCAGAGAACAACACTGGACTGCGATACACCTTCCTCAGACCCCCGCGATCTACCTATCCCTTCATTTGTAAGTCACCCACTAAATAAATCTTCCTTTTAACTACGTGGAGTGGCCTTAATAATTTCACCAATATGAAGCCCTGGGCTTCATCACCAGCACTAC
This sequence comes from Peromyscus leucopus, assembly GCF_004664715.2. Taxonomy (NCBI): domain Eukaryota; kingdom Metazoa; phylum Chordata; class Mammalia; order Rodentia; family Cricetidae; genus Peromyscus; species Peromyscus leucopus. The sequence goes on along the minus strand of NC_051069.1, from coordinate 10,599,843 downwards.
ATAAAAACAAGGCATTGTTGCCAGGCGGTGGTGGTGCCCTTCTTTAATTCCAGCACTGGGGAGGCAGAGGCAGGCACATCTCTATGACTTTGAGAACAGCCTGGTCTACAGAGTGAATTCCAGGACAGCCAAGGTTACATACAGAAACCCTGTCTCAAAAACCAACCAAACAAACAAACACAAAGAACCAGAGTGTTCTAGTGAATGCCTGCACTTCCAGCACTTGGAGGCAGAGGCAAGAGGATCAGAAGTCAAGGTCATTCTTGGCTCCATATTGCATGAGACCAGAATGGGCTAAATGAGACCTTATCTCAACAACAACAACAACAACAAAAGCAGCAATAAACAAGCTTGAAACAAATGAAAAATAGTAGAGTCTCAGAAAGAAACAGAAGCTATGAAGTCTTAGAATTTACAAATATGAAAAACACGATAACAGAAATGAAAACATTTCAAAGGCGAGACTCAACAGGCAAACGGGGAGGACGAGGAAGAGTTGGTGAGCAGTGAGTCAGGCTGATGGCACAATCTGGACAATAAGGACAAAGTAGAAAAAGTGACCAGACTCCATGCTGCTCTTGTAGCAGAGCAGATTAGGTTCCCAGAATCCACAAGGTGGTTCACACCCATGCACAACACCAGGTCTAGAAGATCTAACACTATCTTCTGACCTCCATAGGTACCAGGCATTCACATGGTATACACACATACATGCAAGCAGAAGACTCAAATGTACACAACAAAAAAATAAGTTAAAAATTTAATGTTAATAAATATCAAGAGTGATCAAGGAAAGACACTTGACTCCACCTCCACTTCACACACAGGTGCACACACACACACACACACACACACTGACAAGTATACACAACACACACATACATAGAGCAAGAGAAAAAAATTTACATTTGGGGGAAATTGAATGACAAGTTTAATTCTAATCTGAAGTCATGAGGTTGGAAGGAAATATTATGAGTGCCAGCAAAAGTGGGGGAGGGGAATAATTAACCCAGAATTCCACATCCCAGGAAAAGATCTCTTGGGGATGAAAGGACAACCAAGGAGAAAACAGGAGAAGTGATCAGAAAACCTACCCTAAAGGGAAATGACTAAACGTAGTTCCCCAGGACTGGTAAGATGGCTCAGCTGGTAAAGGTGGCTGAGTTCACAGCCCACAGCATCCAGGGAAGGATGGAAGGAGAGAACTGACTCCAGAAAGCTGTCTCTGGCCTCCCACACGGCTGTGGTATGCAGGCCAATAACACACATACTAAACATAAAAATAAAACAGAATGGAAATGATAAAAGAAGGAATCCCGGAACACGAGAGAGAAAAAAAGCGAGAGAGATTAAGAGAAAGGAACAGAGCAGGTACATGCAAGCAACTGTCCTTTGTTTTCCAAACTGCCCGACAGATGAAGCAGGGTCACCATGTTCTCTGACATGGCTGCTGGTACACGAAAAGGAAATACCTAAGGCAAGTGTGCTGTGAATATGTACAGGGACAGGAAAGGCGGAAAGGTTTGGTCCTGGTTGATTTTTGTCGACTTGACACAGCTAGTCATCTGGGAAGAGGAGCTGTAATTGCAGAAGTGCCTGCTTAGATTTGCCAGTGGGACACTTCCTTGACTAATGACTGATGTGAAAGGGGCCAGCTACTGTGGGTGGTACCATCTTTGGGCTGGGAGTCCTGGGTGCTATAACAAAGCAGGCTGGGCCAGGTGGTGGTGGTGCATGCCTTTAATCCCAGCACTCAGGAGGCAGAAGCAGGTGGATCTCTGTGAGTTCGAGGCCAGCCTGGGCTACAGAGTGAGATCCAGAATAGCCTCCAAAGCTACACAGAGAAACCCTGTCTCAAAAAAGCCAAAAGAAAGAAAGAAAGGAAGAAGGAAGGAAGGAAGGAAGGAAGGAAGGAAGGAAGGAAGGAAGGAAGGAAGGAAGGAAGGAAGGAAGGAAGCAGGCTGAACAAGCCAGTAAGCAGCACTGCTCTATGACCTCTTCTTCAGTTCCTGCCTCCAGGTTCCTGCCTTGAGTTCCTTCCCCGACTTCCCTTCATGATGGGCTGTGAGCTGTAAGATGAAATAAACCCTTTCCTCCCTAAATTGCATTTGGCCATAGTGTTTATCACAGCAATAGAAAGCAAACTAGGGGGGCTGGAGAGATGGTTCAGGCATTAAGAGCACTGGCTGCTCTTCCAGAGGACCCGGGTTCAATTTCCAATACTCATATGGCAGCTCACAACTGTCTGTAACTCTAGTTCCAGGGGATCCGACACCCTCACACAGACATACATGCAGGCAAAACACCAGTCAATGCTCATTAAAAAAAAAAAAATAGGACATGTTTCTACTGATAAGATAAACACACACACACACACACACACACACACACACACACAAATACAAATGTAATAGTGAAAAGAAGAGAAAGACAGGATGTTTCTATCATGGTGTGTTAATAGAGACAGGCCACTCTCAGGACATTCCCCACTTATATGTCATGCTCCCCATTAATAAACAATGTCAAAACACTCCACCTGCAGGTCTAAAAGATCCTCCCAAGTGTCACAGCTTTGGACACTGAAACAGCCTGAAGTGAACTTGCAACATTGTAACCAAGTGATTTGAAGCTTTAGAAGTTCCTTAAGCTAAACCTGCTTTTCTTTTCATGGATTTGTTGATAGAGGTGAGCATCGTTGGCTGCTAACTTAATCCTCCCTCACCATGGGTAGTTCTTGAAGACAAAGGCCTTCTTAAGAACAGGGATAGAGAAGAAGACTCACATACTGTGTGTGTGTGTGTGTGTGTGTGTGTGTATGTGTGTGTACTTGAATGCAGGCCCATGCTCTAATGCCCTTGTGGAAGTTAAAGGACAACTTTCCAGAGTTGCAATTGCTTTTCTTCCACTGTGGGGTCTGGGGACTGAACTCCGGTCATCAGGCTCGTGTTCACTCATTGAGGCATCTCACTGGCCCAAATGTAATTTTTGAGACAAGCTACTATGATAAGTCATGAGATGGACCTCCCCTAGTCTCAAACGGGAGTTCCAGGGGGGCTGGAGAGATGGCTCAGTAGGTTAAGTGTTTGTGAAGATCTGGGTTCCATCCCCAGAACCCATGTGGAAAAGAACCCATCCCAGTGGTATATGCTGGTAATTCCAGCACTGGGAAAATTAAGCCAGTTAGATCTCTAGGGCTTGCTGGCCAGCCAGCCAGGCCTATTTGGCAAGTTTCAGGTCAGTGAGAGACCCTACCTCAAAAAAAAAAAAAAAAAAAAAAGGTGGCAAGCACCTGAGGAACAAAACCTAGGGTTATCTTCTGACCTCCACACACATGTGCACAAACACACGGAACAGTTAGATGTGCGGTAACCAAGACAATGACAGCTGTATCTGGGCAGCTGTGTCCCTTAACAGTCAGAAGGCCCCTCTGTGGATGCCCCTCGGTGGCTAAACTGCCTCCAAGCTGCGGCAAGCTTGTGCCCACTGTATCAAAGACTAAAGAGCCAGGACATTTCCCCCAAATGTGTGCAGTTAAGGAAGGGCCTTCAACTGCCTCCTTTTCATGGGCTTTTCTAGAGGAACATGGGAAGAAATATTCTAAAAGAGAGATTCCATTTACCATGATTGGCGAGGAAACCTTACTCTAGGAATAGGTCATCTACCTCATAAATATTCATAAAACCGTATTTTAAATCCACAATACAGAACCCAGTGTGCTGCTAGGCCCTTTTGGAGATGCTCACTCCAATCTCCCTCTCTGGAGTGCTTTGCTTAATATACTTCTACTTACTGGTGGCGTCTTTTGGCTGAACGCTTTCCTTCCAGAAACCTAGGAGACACACCCCTCTCCTCAACACACATTCCCTTCCAATTTTACTTCAGGGGCCAGCCAGTCTTTTACTGTCAAGAGCCAGATAGTAAACATTTCAGACCTTGCAAGTCAGAGCCGTGCAGCAAGCCCTGAGCTGCTGTTCTAACGCAGGAAAGCAGCCGTGGCCAACACAAAAAAGATTGTGGTTGCATTCCAACAAACTTGAGGTGTTTGAGCCCAGGCTGCAATCCGTCATCGGTTTTGTGTCCTGGACAGTGAACAGTGCCCCCTAAGGGAAGTCCCCAGCCTAAGGATGGATCCGATCACACCGAGCCCAGCCTATGAGCTGAGCATCCTGGGAACCACGGGCGGAGCAGGATGGGGACTGGAGCGCCACACCTAACACCCGGGCCAGCGTCTGGGATACTGGGCGGGAAGGTGCAGGGAGAGGGAACACCTGGCTCTCTCCCCGGCCCACCACTCACTCGGATACGCCAGCAGGGACGGGGGCCATAGCCACAGCAGAACGAGGACCACCGGCTTCATGGGCGTCGTTCACAGCACTCCGCCATCCGACGGGAACGGCCTGGGGCCACCAGGCCGGGGTACCTCAGGGCCCAAAGCGGGGGGAGGGGGGATGTCAGCGGCCTACCGTCCCACATCAGGGCCCGGGCGCCCCGCAACGGTTGCCCTAGTGAATGGGTGGGGGCGGGGCAGCCGCGTGCGAGTTGCGCTGCGCGCGCGCGCGCGTGCTGGGGCTCAGCAGAGCCCAGGAGTGGCTCAATGGCGATCTGCTGCTGCAGGCCTCAGGGGAGAGGCTGGAGAAGCTCGGCAAGTGGCTTGCTGTGTCACTCCCCGGTTGAAAACACAGCTGTTGCACGGAAGTGGGTGCCTAATGGAAGAGGTGACCTGGAGACTACACAGAGTCAACGGTGATGGGAATCACTGTAGAACCCCCAGTCTGCCCCAAGGGAGATGGGAGTGAGGGGTCAATTAATTGCAGGAAGGCTTAGAGCGCACCAAGAGCTAGGTGGTTCAGACTAGTTGTGTACCTGGTTGCCGCGATGGGGTGGTGGGGATGGATGGGAGGATGAGGCGGGGACATTGCAGACACCTTAAGGGGTTTTGGTTGTCTTTGTGATTATATCCCGTTTCTCTCTCTCTCTCTCTCTCTCTCTCTCTCTCTCTCTCTCTCTCTCTCTCTCTCTCTCTCTCTCTCTCTCTCTCTCTCTCTCTCTCTCTCTCTCTCTCTCTCTCTCTCTCTTCCTGGTTTTTTGAGACAGGGCCTCTGCATGACAACCCGTCCTGGAACTCATCAAAGAGATCCTCAGCTCTCTACCTCCTGAGCTGGGAGCGTTGGGATTAAAGGCACTTACATCCCGTTTCTTTGACAATGAAGAGTTAGAGTCGATGGAGAAGGATGTAGTTACAGACAGTGTAACAGACTTAGTCAAGGTCTTCTCTGTCTCAGATCAGTCTGGAACTATACTGCACCCAAGGAAGACCTTGAACTCGCCGGGCGGTGGTGGCGCACGCCTTTAATCCCAGCACTCGGGAGGCAGAGCCAGGCGGATCTCTGTGAGTTCAAGGCCAGCCTGGGCTACAGCATGAGATCCAGGTCAGGCACCAAAACAACACAGAGAAACCCTGTCTCGAAAAAGACCTTGAACTAATGATACTTCTGCCTCCACCTCCCAAGCCCTGAGATTAACAGGTGCCACCATGTATGGTTTCTGATAGGCTGGGGATTGAACACAGGGCTTTGTTCAAGTTAGGCAGGTACTACTCGCCAGTCTCAATAAGAGTACTTCTTGGAGTAATAGTCATGTGGCTACTCAGTTCTACGTGTGAGTTAAAATCTGTAGAACTGTCCTTTTTTTCTGTATGATTATTCTTTAGAATTCACATGTGGTCACATCTCCGGCTCAGAAACAGGGAACTTAGATTTTAGTCTGAGACAGTGGGGAGATGATGTTGCAAGGTTCTGAGCTGGGAAAGCTGTGATAGATGCACACTGGAGAAAGCTTAGTCTCCTTGCAGAGACCAGAAGATGTTGAAGAAAGCCAGAGTAGAGGCAAGACTCTCGTTAGGAGAATTTGGGATACTGTTGGGGACCTGAACTTCTGGTCGCAGAAGATACAAAACTTATGGACGTATCTGAGAAATGTTTAGATTCAAAATTAGTAAGATCATGCTGAGAGAGGATCAAGAGTTGAAAGCCAACCTAGGCTACATGAGACCCCATCTCAAAACAAAGATTAGGGGTTGTTTAAATGTGGAGAAAGAGAGAGTATGAGATGGTGCCCAGATTTCTGGTAGGTCGTATGGGTATTTGATGTTCATTTACTGGAATGGGGAATGTAGATACCTATGGAGGAGAATAAAGAATTTTGTGTCCAATACTATTGTGGCAAAGTGGCCTTGGGACCTGCAACCAGAGTTGGTCTATCCAGAGGGGAGTTGGATGTGGGCCAGGGAGAAGGCTGAAGTGGAGGTTGCCTGATGGAAGGCTTGAGTATCTGGAAGCAGGGCTGTCTGAGATTGATCAAGAGGAGTCTGCAGATGGAGCAGACCACTGGTCCTAGAGTGGAAATAGGCAGGCCAGAGAGAGCACAATGGTGAGTGCAAAGGAGTCCAGAAAGGAGCTACAGCACAAATCCTAACTGGTTTTAACAAAAACCTGAAGCCAGATATTGGGGTAAATGCTGAAAGATCAGAAAAGCAGAGCAGCCAGCCACCAGTTCTTACCTCTACGAAATCCTCAGCCAAAAGGGGCTGAGTTCCTGTCTCCTCCCACTTTATATTCCTCTCGCTGCCCAGCCATATCCCTTCCTGTCTCCACCTCCCTAGTGCTGGGATTAAAGGTATGTGCCACCATTGCCTGGCCTCTATGGCTAACTAGTGGCTTAGCTCTGACCTTCAGGCAAACTTTATTTGTTAGATCACAAACAAAATATCGGCACAGGAGCTGTGATGGTGAGGAAACCCAGAGCAGAGGCCTTCACAGAGGAGTCTCAGCCTAGTAGATGCTTCTGAAAAGACAAATGAGAGGTGTAGTTGGTATGTGTTTGTTTATTTTTATTCTCTGCCCTTGGGGAGCCCACCACCCAGCTTCCAAATAAATACACAAATAAATACACACTCTTATTCCTACTTATGAATGCCTAGCCTTAGCTTGGCTTGTTTCTAGCCAGCTTTTCTTAAATTATCCTGTCTACCTTTTGCCTCAGGGCTTTTACCTTTCTCTATCTCTGTATATCTTTTTTTTTACTTCTCACTCCATGGCTGGCTGTGTAGCTGGGTGGTTGACCCTGGAATCCTCCTCTCCTCCTTTTCGCTTTCCCCCTCTCTCTTCCCAGATTTCTCCTCCTATTTATTCTCTCTGCCTGCCAGCCCCGCCTGTTTCTCTCTCCTGCCTTGCTATTGGCCATTCAGCTCTTTATTAGATCATCAGGTGTTTTAGACAGGCACAGTAACACAGCTTCAAAGAGTTAAACAACACAACATAAAAGAATGCAACACATCATTAAACAAATGTTCCACGGCCTAAACAACTGTAACACATCTTCAACTAATATTCCACAACAGAGAGAGAGGGAGACAGACAGACAAGGCGAGAGGAAGAGAGAGAGAGGGGCAGAGACAGAGACAGACTGATTTAGGGCTAGCTTTAGCTCCAAGGCCCTTGACAGGCACAGTTTCAGTGAAGTGGTTTGGGGAGAAGCCAGACCAGGGTGAGTCAAGGGATGAGTAAGAGGTGACAGAGTCGTGACAGTTTGCACGGTGCTGTTTCAAGCCTGGTTCGTGAGTCTTCGAGGCACTCCAGCAGTGCTCAGCCCAAATATAGCAGCATGCTGGAACCAAACAGTTGGGACTGTTTGGAAAGCAACTTGGAACATGTAACAAACGCAGTGACATAATATACACACTGAGATATAAATTCTATAACAAATGTAGGGGGAGAATTTAGGTCCCAAGATAACCCTAGCTTGCAATACAGAGACAGTCAAATCCAAAGAGAACATGGACTAAAGGGCCCCTCTCCTCCCCTGTCCCATGCTGAAATCCTAACCTTCACCATGATGAGAAAGGAGGGGAGCTTTTGAGAGATGACTAGACCGTGGGGTGGAGTCTGTGTGAAAACATGGGAAAGATAGTCATCTGCAAAAAAGCAGGCTTCTACCAGATATCAAATCAACTTCCCCACCTCCTAGTATTTCAAATAAATTGTTGTTTAAGCCACCTGGTCTGTGGTGTTATTTGGTACAACAGTCTGAACAAACTAAACCAGGTAAACCATCTTTGTTGGTTAGAATAGTGTTCAACCAGGGCTGGGGGAGTGGCTCATCCAGTAAAGGGCTTACTATGTGAACATGAGACCTTCGTTCCGATCCCCAACATACATGTGAACAGCCGAGTGTGGTGACTTGGTGCCCATGACCCCAGGGTGGGGAGGTGGAGACAGGAGATTGCTGGAGCTTGCTAGCCAGCCAGGCTAGACCAATCAGTCAGCTCCAGGCTCAATGAGAGACGCTGTCTCCGAAAGGAAGGTGGGAGGTGATTGAGGGAGACAGATGATGGGGACCTTTGGCCTCCATGTGCATGAGCACACATGGGAATGCAACACACACACTTATGTGCACACGCAGACACGAAAATATAAAACACACAGCCATGGGGTGTGCTAAACCATTCTATTTGGTTTTGGGGGGCAGTCTAGAGGGGTTCTGCCTACTCTCTACTTCTGTCTCAGCCTAAGATTTTCCTTACACTCCTTTAGATGAACACAGTACATCTCACATTCTCATGGCTGCATTTTATTCCTTCTCTTAGCCCAATAGATTGGGATAAACCTGGTTAGTCAGAAGCACGTGTCTCTCCAGAGGAGGAAACACACCCAGGAGATCCTTCCCCATCATCACACACTACCCAGTGACCACCTCATACCCTCCTGGTACGAGTGGGCCACGGAGTTCCCACTGTAGCCCTTGCCTAGTCAATACCAATGCATTTTTTTTCACACCCCAGACCTCAAATGTCACTTCCAAATCTCACTTGGTTCAGTGCTTAGAAAAACAATTCAATCTCAGTACTTACACAATGAATACATTCATGGCTCAGCAGTTAAGAGCACTTACTGTTCTTGCTGAAGATCTGAGTTTGGTTCCCAGCACCTATATAAGTGGTTCACAACCAGCTGTAACTCCAGCTGGGGGGTGGGGGTGGGGTGGGGGTGGTGAGAGGGGAGTGCTGGGCTCTGCAAACACCTACAGAACACATATACATATCGACACACGGACACATATGTAAAAATAAAAATAAGCTGGGCGTTGGTGGCACACCTTTAATCCCAGCACTCGGGAGGCAGAGCCAGGTGGATCTCTGTGAGTTCGAGGCCAGCCTGGGCTACCAAGTGAGCTCCAGGAAAGGCGCAAAGCTACACAGAGAAACCCTGTCTCGAAAAAACCAAAAAAATAAAAATAAAAAATAAAATAAATCTTTTTTAAATGAGTGCATGCATGAATGAATGTGCCCTCTCTTGTCCTCTTACCCTGCTTCATGACAGATATGTGAGTGTGTGGGTACACCATACAGAAGCCAGAGCAGGTATCCCAGCTTGCTTTCTGTTGCTGTTATAAAACATGCCTTTATGGGGCTGGAGAGATGGTTCAGTGGTTAAGAGCACTGGCTGCTCTTCCAAAGGTCCTGAGGTTCAATTCCCAGCAACCACATGGTGGCTCACAGCCATCTGTAATGAGATCTGGTGCCCTCTTCTGGCCTTCAGGGATACATGCGGACAGAACACTGTATACATAATAAATAAATAAATAAATAAATAAATAAATAAATAAATAAATAAATAAATAAATAAATAAAAAACATGCCTTTAACCCCAGCATGGGAGGCAGAGGTGGGCAAATCTCCATGAGTTTGAGACCAGTCTGGTCTACAGAGTGAGTTCCAGGATGGTCAGTAATACACAGAGAAACCCTGTCTGGACAAAACAAACAAACAAACAAACAAAACACTGACCCAAAGCAAGTTGGGGAGGAAAGGGTTTATTTGGCTTACAGGTTAACCCATCACTGAAGAAAGTCACAGTAGGAACTCACAGCAAGGCTTACACCTGGAGGCAGGAACTTAAACAGAAGCCATGGAGAAATGTTGCTTACTGGCTTGCTCCCCATGGCTCAGCCTGCTTTCTTAACGTACATCCCAGAACCACATGCCAAGGGATGGCACCACCCATAACAGGCTGCCTCCTCCCATCATCAATAACCAAGAAAATGTCCCGAAGAGATGTCCACAGGTAATCTGATGAAATTGATTCTTCACCTGAGACTCCCACTTTCCAGGTGATCCTAATTTATGTCAAGTTGACAAAAACTAAGCAGAATAGTGTGATGCTTCCCTCCATGACTCTCCGCTGTGTTGATGCTGAGACAGAGTCTCCCACTCAACTGGAAGCTCGTTGTTTGGGCTAGGCTGGCGAGCCAGTGAACTCTCCAATCCACCTGTCTCTGTCTCCTAGTTCTGGGAGTACAGACATATGCAGCCACACCGGGATTTTTAGGTGAGTCCTGGGGTTTCAAACTCAGGCCCTCATGGTTGAAGAGTGTTTTACCCACTGAGCCTACCCTTCTAACCATGTCTCCATTCATCCATCTATCTACCCGATCAGTCTAAACATCTAAAGATACTCTCTAAGACATGTGTGATGGCTTGCAGCTTGTGCCTATAATTCCAGCGCTTAAGAAGCTGAGGCAGAAAGATTGCCTTGAGTTTGAGGTCAGTCTGGGGATTGTAGGGAGAAAGGATGCTCTCCAGGAGAAAAAGCACAGGTTCTGGCAGAAAAGCAATTCTGCCACACGAGGGCAGCAGAGTCTCACCAATGACGGGATGGCACTTTGTTCTCTTCCCTGCATTTCCTGCTGAGGATCTAGAAACTGACTTTTGATTTTGCTACACTGTAGCATGTTTTGCTATTTATTGTGCATGTTGCTTTCAAGCTTTTACATTCTAAATACACAAAATATCTGGCAGTAATATTTTAAGTGATTCAGTAAGAAAAGCCACTATCTGCTAAAAACTTTTTTTTTCTCCCTTCAGGCTGATTTGAGGAATGTTGCCTGTTCACTATTTTCTCCAGTTCCAGTGCAGTTGCTCTGCAGACAGCTCTGAGCTGAAATCAACTTGCAGAACGAGACCCACCTGGGAAGCGCCTTCTTTTGTCGGGTTCTGACCCCCAGGTAGGCAAATACAATTTTTTACTGGCTATAGAGGACTCTAAATTGGCTCTGTTGGAATGTTTTTGTTTTAAAGAGATGTATTTAGCTTACTTTTGCACTGCAGAGCCATCTTGTGATTGATGGTGTGCCAGCACAAGAACAGAGAGCCAAAAAGAGAGGAACATTAGAGAAATATTCTGGAACTGGAATTGCAGATGATTGTGAGCCTTCGTGGGGGTTTCTTGGAACTGGACTTGGGTCCTCTGGAAGAGCAGCCAGTGTCCTTAACCACTGAGCTATCTCTCCAGCTCCTGTGAATGGTTTTAATGGCTGGGATGAGTGTAGCTGGATGGGTTTATAAGCACATGTTTCTTGACATACTTTTAGTTCTGCCCAGGAGACTCTGCCATTTTTAACTCCTAGTGTGAGACCTCATCAAAGTTTGAAAAAAAGTCCAGGTAGTGTGGCACACACCTTTAATCCCAGCAGTTGGGAGGCAGAGGCAGGTAGATCTCTAAGTTCAAGGCCAGCCTGGTCTACAGAGTGGGTTCCAGGAGACCCAGGGCTACACAGAGAAACCCTGTCTTGATAAACAAGTAAACCAAAGGTCTGGGGATGAAGCTGGTGACCTACGAGTGTGTCATAAGTTCCCACGGAGCTGTCCACTGGGAGGAATTGCAAAGGGATTCTCAACGTAAGCCCAATTAGAAACTCATTGAACTTCTGAACAACAGGATATCCACAAGAAAATAGGAAAGTACTTAAGATACACACTTTCTGTGTGTCTCGTGCTGTGTGTGTTGCTGTCCCAGGACTTGTGGATATCTGACTGAGTTCACCATCTATAAGTATGTATTGAAGATTGTATGGAATTTTCTGGCAGGTGCCACCAAATCAAATAGAAGGTAGTTTTATAAAAAAGGACTTTAGGGCTGTGGAGACGACTCGGTCAGCAAAGTGCTTCCAGCTCAAGCAGGAGGACATGAGTTCAGTCCCCAGGACCCACATGGAAATGGTGGCGTGCACTCGGAACCCCAGCGCTGGGGAGGTGGAAACAGGAGCCTTTCTGGCTGGCTAGCTTGGTTTAATCAAGATTCTGGTCTCAATGACAGTGCCTATCTTGAAAATAAAGGTGCACGGCTCCTGAGGGATAAGAACTGAGACTGACCAGTGGTGGCCAGTGCTGTACACATGTGCACCTCCACACACACAAGCATGCACACACATGAATATCTACAAACACACATACACACACCCACAGTGATGTGCAGTAGGGCTGGAGATGTAGCGCTGTTGATAGAGTAAGCGAACTCAGCTAGGAACATCCTTAAGAACTCTAATTATACTCTATCATACATCAATTCATGTCTCCACAGGGAGCTCCCCTTGACATCTGCTGACACAAGATGATATTTTTGGCCACTGAATTGACCAGAATAGACTCATTTCTAGACACATTAAAGAAATAGGAGTTTATCATATTCATAACTGCTAATTGGGCTGTTTAAGCACAACTCCAATAGCCACATATAAACTCTTTACCGACTTGAAACATCACTAACTGAGAACGGTAAAACATAATATTCGACTAGGAGTGACAGAGGACCTACCTAGCATATGAAAGATCTATGGAGCCTCGCTACCTGTGTGCCTGATACTCTCACAGACGGCGTCATTTCACCCTTAAAACACATCCTACAGGTTAAGTATTCCGCTTCTACACAGGGATCCAGAGCAGTTAGACACTGACTCACTTTCTCAGTGTATGAGTGTGCTCAGGTTGCCATAACAGACCACCACAGACCCACTGGCTTAAACAACAGCAACTGGCTCCCTGCTCTTAACCACTGAGCCATCTCTCCAGCCCCCACCTCTTATCTTCTTTGAAGGACACTGGTCATAAGGACACTGGTCATATTGAAGACAAGCATGGCTCTTTATGGCTATAACCCCAACACTCAATAGACTAAAGCAGGGAGTAGGTTGGAGGCCAGCCTGGGCTACACAGCAGCCTTGAATAGAGACCCTATCTCCAAAGGAAAAAAAGGAGAAGAGGAGGAGGCCAAAAAGAGGGGTGGAAGGAGATGGAGGAGAATGGGGGAGGGAAATGGGGGAGGGGACTCATTGGTTGATTGAGAGCTCACCCACATGACCTTTACATTTTACCTTAGCTGCTTCTCTTAAAGACTCCATTCTGTGGCACTGGAGGTTAGGGCTTTGGTGTATACATTTTGAGGAGACATAATTGAGCCCATTACACAGCCCCAGTGGGCTCCGAGAGCTTGGTACAGCCTTCCTGCCATAAAAGTCAAGACATTCACCATTCACGTTCTTGTCCCTTGAAGAATGGCTAAGAAGAGTACCTGGGACCCAGAGAGATAGGAGCGCAGAAGGAGGGAGTCTAGTGTGATCTGGGGAAGACTTGGGTATTCTCGGTGTGCTTGAGAAGGCAGAGGCAGAAAAACTGAAGAGGACCTTCCGTCCACGGTGGCTGGGAGGTGACAAGGTAGCCAGAACTGCAGCCCTTTGATGCTCTTGTACGGCAGGGCGGTGGGCAGAGAGGGAGCTGGTGGGGTCCGAGGGGTAGGACAGAAGCAGAGGCCACAGGGATAACTCTGTCTGCCAGCCCCAGCATTGGAAGGGGATGGGCAAGAGCTGGATGCCATCCGGGCAATCGGAATCCCCTAAGGAAAGTACAAAGGCTGGTATAAAAGGACACCATCATGATCTGTCCCTCACATGCCTTGTCAAGACGCGTGAGTCAATTCAGTGCTTACAGATCTACACACATGTGTAAAGCCGGGGGCTCATGACGTCGTGGTCTCTTCAACTCTGCTTTTTTTGGTCACGTGTTGTTAAGTGGCTAAAACAAAAGGAAGTGAGACACAGGTCTGGAGCACACGTGGGATCTTCACACTTGGAATAGACCGGAGTCTGGGGCAGGCACCCCTGTTGTGTCCCAACTGGCTGACAGGCCTTCAAGCTAAAAGGACTCCCCCGGCCCCACCCCTGCCTCCCACAAAAGCTATCAAAATCCAGTGATGCCTCCAATTCTTTGTTCAAATGCCCTCTGGGAAACTCCACCATTTCTTGAACGCCGACTCACTGTGTTTCTCCGACCTTCTTGAAACACTTCTAAATGAACATCCTTGTGCCTGTCACACAGCACTTGTCTCGTCATCACGACTGTATTTGAATTTGTCACCTCTCCTCCTGTTCCCTAGGGGACACCCCCGTAGGGCAGGAAACCAGTCATGTTACCCACCTATTCAGGTCTTCTTCCTGTTGCTGGGACAAACATGAGTTCCAGGAGCAGCTTAGGGAAGGAGAGAGCTTACCTCAGCTTCTACTTCCAGGTCGCAGTTCATCATCGAGGGAAGTCAGGGCGGGCACTCAAGGCAGACCACAAAGCTGCTTCCTGTCGTCATCCCCCAACCCCACTTGCTCTCAGGATCATGCTGAACTAACCGTGGCCTCCAGCATGTCTTGGTCCTGGGAACTTAACTGGGGCAATGGGAGAATGAAGAAAAGAGACAGAAACACACGTACATAAAGGGAGGGATGGGGTGGACTATACTTACTCTGACGGAGGGCACTTGCTGCTACAAAACAGCCCGGAAGTTCAGTGCTTTTTTTATGTGCAACACAGGGGGAGGGGCTACCAGTCAAAGTGGAAGTTCTCTGTGGGGAAGCAGCCTCAGTTCATCGACCTCCCCCCCTCCCTCCCTCCCCCCACCGCCCTCCTGCAGAGGCGGAAGCTGCAGTTGTACACAGTGCCAGCATCCTCCCATGGACCAGAGGAAGATTTTGCCAGTTCCCTGATCCTGACCCTGGGAAAGGCTTTGCCATTCCCATGGCTCCGAGGCACTGGGGTCTTTGACACAGCTATGCTCATGTCAGTAATACACGATCACTTGGTACTCCTCTGATCTTACTCATTTACCCAGGACTTTCCTCTGCTCCCCACAGCTAACCATCTTATAGCGCCCATAACCACCTGCCCAGGGAATGGCTCTGCCCACAGTGGGCTAGTAGGCACTTCTACATCAATTAACAGTCAAGACAATGCCCCACAGACCTGCCCACAGGTCAGTCTGAGCTAGGCATTTCCTCAACGGAAGCATTCCTCTCCAGTAGCTCTAGGCTGTATCAAGTTGTCGACTGAAGCTCACCAGGACAGCCCGCTTGGCGTCACGCAGTTCTTCATCCTGGACCAGTTTTCTTCCAGCTCCAGCCAAGCTCCCTTCCTCTACTAAACGTTCTGATTGCCCACGCCATCATTCTCCAGAGGAACTTCCTCTCCATGAACTTGCTTGGGGGAGACAGAAGAATTGCTATACATCATCACCAGTTATCCACCTCAGCCAATCTGTGTAGCAAGAAACAGCACCAGGGCTAGAGACATGGCTCCGTGGTCAGCAGAGACGCGCGTGCACGCGCGCACACGCACAATTAAAAATAAAATTTAAAAAACCTTTTAAAATGTTGGTGTGTGCACCTGCATGTGAAGGCAGGAGAATGATATCAGATGTCTTCCTCAGTTGCCCAAAGAGATCATCAATCTTTGGGACAGAGTCTCTCACTGAACCCAGTGATTGTCCAAACCACCTCCCCAACACAGGGCTCACAGGTGCACACTGTCATGCCTGGCTTTTACACAGGTGCTGGGCATCGAAATTCGGACCCTCATGTTCTCACAGCAAGCACCTTACTGTGGTGATATATTATGTACACTTGCCTGAGGATCAGAGGACAAAGCCAGCCGCTAGATTAGACACAGAGGTCAGGCAGTGGTGGCACACACCTTTAATCCCAGCACTTGAGATCTCATGCCTTTGCTTGGGAAGCACACACACCTTTAATCCAGGAAGTAATATGGCAGGGCAGAGAAAGGTATATAAGGTGTGAGGACACAGGAACTCTCTCTTTAGGCTGAGGATTTCGTAGATGTAAGAACTAGTGGCTGGCTGTTCTGCTTCTCTGATCATTCAGCTTTCACCCTGATATCTGGCCCTGGGTTTATTATTATTATTATTATTATTATTATTATTATTATTATTATAAGCATCTAAGATTCAAACAACACCTTACTGGCAGACCCATCTCCTGAGCCCAAGACATGCACCTTTTTGCTCATCCCAGCATTCTGGTGCTTGCCAGTGTTTCTCCTTACCCCCCCTCCCCTGGCCTCCATCACATTTGTCTGTCCTTAGAGTCAACACTTTCCTGTTTAATTATTTCTTTTTTTTTTTATTTTTATTTTTTTTTATTTTTCGAGACAGGGTTTCTCTCTGTAGCTTTGTGCCTTTCCTGGGACTCACTTGATAGCCCAGGCTGGCCTCGAACTCACAGAGATCCGCCTGCCTCTGCCTCCCGAGTGCTGGGATTAAAGGTGTGAGCCACCACCGCCCGGCTAATTATTTCTTATGTTACCCCAGTGTAAGCAGCAGATAATGCCTTCAGCAATCCAAGGATTTCCAAGTCCTTTTGGGCAGGAGACAAGAGTCCTATCAGGACAGGCCTGCCTCCAACTCAAGAGTCCTCTTTCCTAAAGGCAAGGGTACCTGGAACAATTATTGGGCTATTTTAGACTATCAGCCCAGTCTAGTGAACATAGCTCACCTTCTGGATCTCACTTTAAAGGTGAACTCTGAGATGAGTAGATGGCTTAGCCAGTAAGATACTTGCCACCAAGCCTGAGGACCTGATTGATTCCTGGACCCCATATGGTGGTAGGAAAGAACTGACTCCCACAAGTTGTCCTCTGATCTCTACACACAGAGAAATAGATAGATAGGTAGACAGACAGACAGATGTGTTATGGAACACATCTTTTTGTATACAGTGAAGATGTTTTGCTCTCATTGGTTTAATAAAGAGCTAAATGGCCCAATAGCTAGGCAGGAAGAGATTAGGCAGGACTTGCAGACTTGGAGAGAGCTCTCTGAGATAAAGAAGGGTGGAGTCGACCACCAGATGCAGAGAGAGAAGGGTGTGTACATGTTAAGATAACAAGCCAAGAGCCATGTGGCAGCAAGTAAATTAATTAAAAATTGGTGGCCGGGCGGTGGTGGCGCACGCCTTTAATCCCAGCACTCGGGAGGCAGAGGCAGGCGGATCTTTGTGAGTTCGAGGCCAGCCTGGGCTACCAAGTGAGTTCCAGGAAAGGCGCAAAGCTACACAGAGAAACCCTGTCTCGAAAAACCAAAAAAAAAAAAAAAAAAAAAAAAAAATTGGTTAATTTAAGTTATAACTAGTTAGAGATAAGCCTAAGCTAACAGCCGAGCATTTGCAATTAATAATAAGTCTCTGTGTGGTTATTTGGGAGCTGGCTGGTAGGACAAAAAATTAAGCCTACACAGATGATAGATGTTAATACTTTTAAAAAGTAACCTCCTCATGAACCACAGATGAACCCAGGATTGTCCCATTTTTAGTTCTTGTGCCTATTCCAAATACATGTTTCTTTTACTAATATCCGTAATCTACATGAGGGTAGAGGACTGGGTCTTCTTGTCGCCTACCATCTCCTGTCCCAGGGCTTAGCTTCTAAAAGAAGCTTCATAAACATTAGTGAAGATACTCTAACTCACAGAGCCAAGGATGACCTTGACCTCATGACCCTCCTGTCTCCACTTCCTGGTGCTGGGATCACAGGCTGTGCCCCCACTCCCAGCAAATTCTGAAAGAACTCCCTTGTCCGTGCCTTTGCTTGACCGGGAGCCTTGGCTGCTCACTAGAATGGCCTGGGTGCCTTCTTCCTCTTATCTCCCCTTTATTCTCCCTCTCTCCTCCTTTCTTTGTTCTACACAATGCTAACAGGCACTCTATGTCTACGGCTGTCCTGGCATCTCTGAGTCTCTCTTGTGCCCTCAGAGTCTAGGACCCCATGCTGATTTCCAAGACAGGCTTGTCATAGCCCGCCAGGGGGCACCAAAGAACACCAACAGGTCCCGGGAGGTGCTGGAGTCCACCTGCAGATTTTCAGCTCTGAGTTCCCATCTTTACGGTTTAGATCCGGGTCTGGTTTCCTTCATGTGTTTCATTTGAAGGACACACATGTGAGCAGCAAACTACATCAGAGAGCATGATGATTCTGTGAGTTGGATGTAAAGAACAGCTTGCATCCCCCAACTGGGATCTACCTCCGTCCAAGATAACCTGGAAAGCGCCTCTCTGCTGACTTCAGTTAAAGCTTATGATTTTGCAGCCAGGCTGAGGCTGAAGCTGGGACAGAAGCCATTTTTTAATATGAAGCAATAGCAATGTACTGTGAAGCAGAGGATGATGTCCCCTCGGGTGCTGACCCATGGGAGTCAGGTACATTAGGTTTGCTTTTTTTTTTTTTTTTTTTTTTTTTTTTTTTTGGGTGGTGGTGGTGGTGGTGGGGTTGTGGTGGTGTTCTGGTTTGATTCGTTTTTTTTGTTTTTTGTTTTTTGTTTTTTGTTTTGAGACAGGGTCTTGGCTGACCTGGAACTCACTTTGTAGAACAGATTGGCCTCATGGAGAGCTGCCTGCCTCTGCTCCAAACGCTGAAACTAAAGGTGTGGGCCACCACACCAGGCTAGTACATGTGTTTTTAATCTCTCCTCAAGGATGTTGAAAAACTCTGGGGTGAGCTATTCAGCTCTCCCCCACAGAACTTTGAGAAAGGCTTTAGCTAGAGGGTAGCTGGGTAGGCAGGCTCCCCTCTGATATCCTAGGGTGGATATTGGAGAGTTCAACTTCCTTTCTTCTTGACTATGCAAAGACAATGCCATCCTTCCCTCAGCTGCCCTGGCTTATGATGCAAGGGGAATCACTACTCAGTTGTCACCTGTAATGAAGCCCTGCTCCCGAGGACGCATGCCCTCAACGCTAGCAGTTACTTTACTGGCATAAGGAAGGTTCGGGCAGGTACAACACTTTGCTAGACCTTCTGCCCTTATATCCTCGTGGTTTTCTTTTTTTTTTTTTTTTTTTTTTTCCTGGAGCTGAGGACCGAACCCAGGGCCTTGTGCTTGCTAGGCAAGCGCTCTACCACTGAGCTAAATCCCCAGCCCCTTCTCCTCTCTCTTCATAAGAAGACAGGGTGACCACGGCAGTGCTTGGGTGTCATCCAGCGCAGCACAGACTGCATAGGGGTTCTAAGCCAGCCTAGGTGACATAAAGGGACTCTTTCTCAAAAAACAGAAATAAATCAAAATGATAACGAGATCAAAGCATAGCAAATCAATTTCACAGAAGCCGACAGAAATCTCAGGAACCTTCAGAAATGAAGACCCGAAGATGTAGGGGAAATTCCCTCTCTGCTTAGGTTCAGCAAGGCACGGTGGAAATGCGATCGGGCAAAGAATTAGAAGTAAGGCTCACACAGGGAAAGCCAGCCTGTCTGTTCAGACTGGTTTTCCCCGGGGTGGGGCAAGGCTGTCTGGAATGGGGATCCTCAGAGGGAAAGGGATGGGTGGCCTTCCCAGGTTTTATGGCTTGGTTTGCAGCACGTCTGAATTCTTGTTTCTGTCACCCACATTGCGCAGGAGGAGGATGGGAGGCCATCGGAGTGGCCCTTATTTGGAGGCGGGGTCTGAGGCTTTGCAATGGCTTTAGTTCAAAGTACTCAGCACCCCGGAAACATCATGCTCTGGGTTATCACACTCCAGGACCCAGCATGACCTCCCTGTGAAGCAGCTAGCAACAGCCCACTGCACAGATGAAGGAGCCTGAGCTCAGAGGAGCCATTGGCCTCCACACAGAAAGACACAGCTCTCACCTCGAAGGGAATAAGAGATTTTTTTTTCTGCAGCCAAATAGGAGTGACTGTGGCCCAGAAACATAGATTTAGGTTACCCCAAATTTCCGTGTTCCAATGTGGATGAAGTTTCATGACATTGTATAACAACAGAACAAAGGAAATCATACATCAGGACACTTTTCAAACACATTGATGTAAACATTAAGGGGGCAGCTAGGGGACAGACCTCAGCTACGGACCGCAGATGTCATCTGATGACTCAGCCTTGGCTTGATAGAAAATTAGGGTTTTGTTAACTTGCTACATTCCAAAAGGTTTTATCTGTAGTCACGATGTTAGGTCTGACATGGGGCTTGGGCGCAAGCAAAGAATGGCTACTTAGTGGGCTAATGATAGCTCAAGATAAATTATAATTGGGCTCTGGACCTGCAACATTCCAAACTCTCCATGATCATTGACTCAGCCTCTGCAGAGACAACTTCTTTTTGGGAATTATCTCTCACAGCCTGGGGGTACATCCAAGTGATTCTGAGGCCACAGGTATAGCCAGGTCCGACACAGCCGGGATGGACTCCTCGCCACACCACTGCAGGCTGTACGCGTTTAGACAATCCCGGGCATCCTCCAGAGGCTCCAGGTGACCCTCTATAGGATGGGTTGTCATGGGAATCAAATGACAGGCACTGAGTCATCTCTCTAGAAGGGGCCCTTTAAAAAACGAACACAAAGAGCCAGATTATCAGGAAGGCCTGAGAAGAACTCGACGCTCTCTGGTCTGCAGCCGCGTCATCGGCAGATACAGCAGGTTCCTGATGTGACAACGACGACGGTGAGCCGGGAAAACAGGAGGGTCTTGCAGTGTCCATCGGAGGAGTGGACAGGAGCGCAAAGGTGGATCCAGAATTGCGATGGGGGGATTTTAACAATTCAGCTCTAGTCAGCAGAGCGAATGGACCACGGATCAGTAAGGGACACAGATCTGAACAGTGTAACACATTGACACGGAGCACACTGGTGTCACTCACTTTTTGTCACTGTGGCAGGCAATGGAAAGAAGCAGTTGCAGAAGGAGAGACTCATTTCGGCTCATGGTTTGTTTCAGGGGTCTCAACCCATAGTCCCTTGGCCTCACTGCCATGGGCCTCTGCTAAGGCCGAGAGAGCATCGTGATACAGAGGGCAGAGGCACCCACTTCATGGGAACAGATAGGAAGGGCCAGGGCAAGGTCAAGAACACCTCCCCTTTAGACCACTTCCTCCAACTAACTAACTAGAGTGAAGTTTCTAGCACTTCCTGAAATACCACCATAACAATTAGGAACCAGGGCTGGAGAGATGGTTCAGAGGTTAAGAGCACTGGCTGCTCTTCTAGAGGTCCTGAGTTCAATTCCCAGCAACCACATGGTGGCTCACAACCATCTGTAATGAGATCTGGTGCCCTCTTCTGGCCTGCAGGGATGCAGGCAGAACACTGTGTACAAAATGAATTAAAAAAATTTTTTTTGGAACCAACTAAGAGCTAAAGACCACACCTGAGCCTGTGTGGGGGGGGGGTGTTTCCCGTTATTCAAATCATAACACACATCTGGAGACCTGCCACAGCCATTTGCAAAGTGCGTCTTCCATGTCACATGTGTAAGATTTATTTGTTTGTTTTGTTTGTTGGAGGCCGGGTCTTACTGTGTAGCTCTGACTGGCCTGGAGCTCACTCTGTAGCCCAGGCTGACCTGGAACTCACAGAGATCCGCCTGCCTCTGCCTCTGCTCGGATTAAAGGAGAGTGCCACCACACCTTGCTCTTATGCGATATTTCCAAGAATTCATTGTGTGCGAGACCATAAATCAAATCACAACAAATTTCATTGATCGGTTACATCACAATTAAGATAAGAATCAATAGTACCAACATAACTGGCAAACGCATTCTTCCCAGTGACGGGTTGGGAAAAGCATGGCTGAGGGCTGCCAAGCGGTCAAAGCCACAGCTTTCCCTTCAGGTCATATGGAAATGTCATGAAGTGTCTGTCTACTCAGAGCTACCCCAGAATTCTTAAATGATCCAAATCAATAAGAAAAAGAAAGTCCAGAAAGTAGGCAGCCAGGCCTTTAATCCCAGCACTCGGGAGGCAGAGGCAGGCGGATCTCTGTGAGTTCGAGGCCAGCCTGGTCTGCAGAGCGAGATCCAGGACAGCCAGTGCTACACAGAGAAACCCTGTCTCAGAAAAAAGAAAAAGAAGAGGAAGAGGAAGATGAGGAGGAGGAGGCGGCGGCGGCGGCGGCGGCGGCGGCAGCAGCAGCAAAGGGGGAAACCCACCTGATGAGGAAGGTACAGGTAAGGACTTTCGAAAAGGGACTCCAGTAGCTCAGGAAATAAATCCAATAACTGACTAATGGGACTGCATGAAATTTAAAACGTTTCTGCACAGCGAAGCAGCCAACACAGTGGAGAGGCCCCTACAGAAAACAGAATCTTTGCCCACTCCACATCTGACAGAGGACTAGCATGGAGAATCTATAAAGAGCTCGAAAAATTAAACACCCTCCAAAGAAGTCATCCAGTCAACAGATGGGCAAATGAACCAGACAGTTCTCAAAAGAAGAAAGGCAAATGGCCAATAAACATTTGAAAAAATGTTGAAGATCCCTAGCCATCCTGGAAATCCAGGTTAAAATCACTTGGAGGTTCCGTCTCCTGCTGTCAAGATGGCTATTATCAAGAAAACAAGAGGCGTGCCCTAAGGTGACAGTCCCCACCTGTGAGAGACCCCGGTACAAAGTTCAGGAATGACAACAAATGCCAATGAGGAGGTGGAGCAAGAGGAGCCCTGATACACTCACGGCTAGTGGGGTGTGAGCAGGAGCAGCCAGTGTGAGAATCAGGAGAGAGAGAGAGAGAGGAGAGAGAGAGAGAGAGAGAGAGAGAGAGAGAGAGAGAGAGAGAGAGAGAGAGAGAGAGAGAGAGAAAGAAAGAAAGAAAGAAAGAAAGAAAGAAAGAAAGAAATGGAGGGGGACTGGAGAGATAGTTCAGTGGTTAAGAGAACTCACTGCTCTTGCAAGGGATGGGGTCAGCTTCCCAGCACCCACATGATGGCTCACAGTCTCGGGTAACTCCAATGGCAAGGGATCTAACACCCTCTTCTGAACTCCAAGGGCACTGCCTACACACATGGTACACAGACATGCATTCAAGCAAAACACCCAAAGACATAATATTTTTTTTAAATAAAACTGCCATACAATCAACTCTATCATCCCTGGGTGTGTACCTGAGGTCAACATGCCATAGATGTACTGACACATACATATTTATTGCTTTCTATCAATAGTCAAGACACGGCACTGGCCTAGATGCCCACCAGCTGCTGAATAGAGGGAATGTGGTACACATTAATGAGTGGAGTTTTGTTCTGCCATTAAAAAGAACAAAACTGAGCACACCTTTAATCCCAGCACTCAGGAGGCAGAGCCAGGCGGATCTCTGTGAGTTCGAGGCTAGCCTGGTCTACAGAGCTAGTTCAGGACAGGCACCAAAACTACAGTGAAACTCTGCCTCAAAAAACAAAACAAGCCGGGCGGTGGTGGCACACGCCTTTAATCCCAGCACTCGGGAGGCAGAGGCAGGCAGATCTCTGTGAGTTTGAGGCCAGCCTGGGCTACAGAGTGAGTTCCAGGAAAGGCACAAAGCTACACAGAGAAACCCTGTCTCGAAAAACCAAATAATAATAATAATAATAATAATAATAATAATAATAACAATAATAATGATAATGATAATAATAAAATAAAAGAAAAGAAAAGAACAAAACTATGCCATTTCTAGGAAAATGGATGGAACTGGGTATCTCAGGCTGTGTGAAATAAACCAGACTCAAGAAGGCAAATGCTGCGTGTTCTCTCTTTCCCACACGGACACACACAGACACACACACACACACACACACACACACACGTTATCTACAACGCCTTTTACTATTCCCGTGTTAATATTTACTGTGTTAGCAGTGTCTCTGTGACACGTTTCGTTTTCCTCTGTGTGATAGCTTCCAGTTATTGGGAATCTAAACAGCTTTTGTCCATAAAATTTCTCATATTGGTGAGTACCATGTTAGAGATGAAATCTCTGAACTTGAACTGGAAAACACACATTTGAAAAATCTGCTTTAATGTAACAGGACCTACTGAATGTTAAGATAAAAAAATACACATTTTTATTAGAAACAAGTTTATTTTCTGAGACCAAAAAAATACTGAGAAAGCAAAAGCATTACTTCCCATTTTAGCAATTCTTCATGATATCTGGCTTCATGGGAGCTTATGCACTCGGTGTGTTATGGTGTACTATTTGCCAGACCGTGTGAAAGTCATCCAGCCACACAGACAGGGAATTGAAGCAGGGGGGCGGGGGTACTTTTGAGGTTAGTTGCAAGAGAAAATGTGGAACCGTATTTGTAAACTCTTCGTTCACCGTGACGTTGTGCCCAGGGTCTGCTCACTGTTAGGTGGCTTTGACACCCGCACAGTTTTATAAGAGCAACAAACACAGCCACGAGTGGAGGGTGACTGTGCCCGGGCGATCACCTTCTCCATCGCTGCAGTCCCTCAGGTTTGTGGGCACTGAGTCACGTGGATTTAGAGTTCATATTGTCCCTGTTAACGGAAGGGATGCGTTTGAGATGTACAGATGTTATAAAATTGAACCTTGGAAGGGACCTTGGATCAAAGATGACATTAATAAAGCCAGAAAGACTGAACAGGATAACGGCTGACCTGATGCATCTCCAGTTTACAAGGTTAGAAACAGAAGCATTGAGTAACCAAGTCTGACAGCAAGATTTCCAGAAAGGCCTGGAGTTATCAGGAGGGGGCCTGAGGTTATCAGGAGGGGGCCTGGGGTTATCAGGAGGGGGGCTGGGGTTATCAGGAGGGGGGCCTGGGGTTATCAGGAGGGGGGGCCTGGGGTTATCAGAAGGGGGTCTGGGGTTATCAGGAGGGGGCCTGGGGTTATCAGGAGGAGCCTGGGGTTAGGGGGGGCCTGGGGTTATCAGGAGGGGGCCTGGGGTTATCAGGAGGGGGCCTGGGGTTATCAGGAGGGGGCCTGGGGTTATCAGGAGGGGGGTCTGGGGTTATCAGGAGGGGGCCTGGGGTTATCAGGAGGGGGGGGGGTAGGAGGGGGGCCTGGGGTTATCAGGAGGGGGCCTGGGTATCAGGAGGGGGGCTGGGGTTATCAGGAGGGGCCTGGGTTATCAGGAGGGGGCCTGGGGTTATCAGGAGGGGGGGTCTGGGGTTATCAGGAGGGGGGCCTGGGGTTATCAGGAGGAGGCCTGGGGTTATCAGGAGGGGTCTGGGTTATCAGGAGGGGGGGTCTGGGTTATCAGGAGGGGGGCCTGGGGTTATCAGGAGGGGGGTCTGGGGTTATCAGGAGGGGCCTGGGTTATCAGGAGGGGGCCTGGGGTTATCAGGAGGGGGGTCTGGGGTTATCAGGAGGGGTCTGGGGTTATCAGGAGGGGGCTGGGTTATCAGGAGGGGGACTGGGGTTATCAGAGGGGGGCGGGATATCAGGAGGGGGGTCTGGGATTATCAGGAGGGGGAGTCCTGGGATTATCAGGAGGGGGTCTGGGGTTATCAGGAGGGGGCCTGGGGTTATCAGGAGGGGGGGTCTGGGGTTATCAGGAGGGGGGGCCTGGGGTTATCAGGAGGGGGGGTCTGGGTTATCAGGAGGGGGGTCTGGGGTTATCAGGAGGGGGGTCTGGGGTTATCAGGAGGGGGGGTCTGGGGTTATCAGGAGGGGGGGTCTGGGGTTATCAGGAGGGGGTCTGGGGTTATCAGGAGGGGGGCTGCTTACATAAGTACTTATCTCAACCTTCCCACCTTCAGCGTCAGCCCAGGTCTACACTGATAGTAGCCATGAGGGAAGAGAACAATCTCAGGAGCTTTCTGTGTGGTGCCTGTGCCCACAGGCTTGAGAAAGAAAGTACGTGTGTGTGTGTGTGTGTGTGTGTGTGTGTGTGTGTGTGTGTGTGTGTGTTCATGTGTATGTTTGCATGTGTGGGTTTGAGTGTACATGTTAGAAAGTGCATGTCGGGGGCAGAGGTCTCTTCCTCAGCGGTGCTCCATCATTTTTATGGTTTTTTGTTTTTGTTGTTGTTTTTGATACAGGGTCTCACTGTGTAGTCCTTGCTGGCCTGACATTCACTATGTAGACCAGGCTAGCCTCTAACTCGGAGAGATCTACCTGCCTCTGTATTCCAAGTGCTGGGATTAAAGGTGTGGTGTGCGCCAATGCCAGCAACTGTCTTGGTATTGAGACAGGATCTCTCCTGGAATCCGGAACTCAGAAATTTGGCTAGACTGACTGACTGGCCACTGAGTCACCAGGGAGCCTCCTGTCTCCGACTCCCCGGTGCTGGGATTACACCAGGTTCCGCCATACCTGGCTTTTTATGTGAACGCTGAGGATCCAAATTCAGGCCCTCATGCCTGTGTGACAAGCATGTTAGTGATTATCTCCCCAGCCTCAGAGCTCTTCTCATAAAGTCAACAAGTCTGTGCTGTCAGGAGGAAAGTGAATTACTCAGCCGTGTCCATATAGCTCAAGTCTATACAAGACATACATAAATTATTCTCCCAAGTAGCTGAACATTTCCTTAACCATTTCTAAGATAAAATAAAACAAAAACAAAGACTTTTTTTTAAAAAAAATTAGAAATAGTGTACAGGAATGGATATGAAGGTGTTCTGAGTGCCTCTCATCTAATTAGCAAGAATGAAGAAAGGCCACACTGAGCTCTCAGAGTTTGGTGCTGATATCATGTAGCCAGTAATAAGCCTAGTGTGCCAAACTGGGCCCTCATTTATGGTTAACAGTTCATCACTGTCCAAGGACAGGCTGCGGCTCAGTGGCGTAGGCACTGAGAAGGTGACATGTTATTGTGGGTGACCCTGCTTCAGCTCACAGTCACACGCACACACGCACACACACACACACACACACGCACGCACACACACCTACCAGGAAGAGGCACTAACTGGGATCAGCGGGAGCGGGTGCAGGACAAGACAGTAAAGAAGGAAAAGACAGGCTATAGGAAGACATCAGCAACGTGAACCTGGTGTCACTGACTTGGACAGAAATCAGTAGCATTCGGATTACTTTGTTAGTTCCCCTTTTACAAACGAGGAACGACCCATTCTGTTGCACTGATTAGGATCCAACTCTAGGGGAAAAAAACTGTGTTTGTACAAGCATTTACAAGTGTTTGTAAGAATCATGAAATCCTGGAGCCAAGGAATATATTATTATTATTATTATTATTATTATTATTACTATTGTTATTATTATTATTTTAGTTTCAAGAAATATCTTAACACCTTTCATATTGGGCCTGAATAAAATATCAAGTTCTGAACTGAGCCACCAGCAATTAGTTGCATTTGATCAGGTATTGCAGGCTCCTCCCACTTGAGACTGGTGGGCAGAATGGCTTGTGCCACTCATTCACAGCCCCTTGTTCATGAATGTGATGATATCGACAGGCGGCTGGGGCTGTGGGTCCTGTCGCTGTGTAACTGACTAGTGCAGTGGCTCAGCTGTTGAAAGCACCGACTGCTGTTGCAGAGGACCAGGGTTCAGTTCCCAGCACTCACGCTGGGCGGCTCCTCTTCTCTACTCCTATGATAGAGCAGTTTTCTCCAGCTGAAACAGGAGGGAGGGGAAGGCTCGTAGTCACATGACTGGGAAAACAGAACCTTGGAAGGTCCTCAGCCACCTCTCCCCAGCAGTATAAAAAGCAGTATAAATTGTTGGGGGCAGTAGGTGGGGGTAGGGAACAAGGACTCTGACCAACCCAACTGCAGAGGGAGGCGATTCCTGGACTGTGAGTCCCGGAGTTCCCTGAAGAGAGCTCCAGGGTTGTAGCCTCCAGCTGCAGCCAGCTGTGCAGAGCTCAGGGTGGTTTGTGACCTGTTATCCGTGCAGAGCTGAGCTTCTCTGCCCCTTGTGAGAAACTGCTCACCCATCCTCCTGTTCGTGACCGCAGTAGACACTCATCGGTTCCCCAAGTTGGACTTCAATGCAGATGTTACTTTGGTCTGTCATGGGTCTCCTTTCTGGAGTGAACAGATGTGATGTTGTGTCTTCCCTGGAAAGTCTGTCACACAACAACTCCATGGGCACCTGTAATCACACATGGACATAAATAAATATTTAATAAGAAATAAATAATTGATTAAAAATTTTAAAGTTTCAAAACGAAAGCCCTTGTCTTACTGGTTTCTGGCCTCTCCCGGAGTGACTGGCATACCATAGGCATCAGGTGTCTGCAGATGTTCTGAGTTTTACGGAAGCGTCAGTACCACTCCTGAGCTTTGCCCTGCAGAGGTGATGTTGGTCATGACACTCCATCTTACCTATAGAGGATCCTGGAAAGCCTCTCGCAGTTAAAGGGCATTTGTGGGCCACAATGACTGCTCACAAACATGAGGACCTGAGTCAGGTTCCCCAGAACCCAAACTTTAAAAAAAAAAAAAAAAAAAAAAGCCAGGCATGATGACATGTGTCTGTAATCTTATTCCAGAGCTGGGGAAGTAGAGACAGACAGATTCTGGGGTTCAGTGATCAACCAGCCTGGTCTACTTGGTGAGTTCCAGGCTGAGAGATCTTGTCTGAATAAGCAAGGTGGCTGAGGAATAATACTGGAAGATATTCCCCCGGCACTCACACAAGAACACACTCACATGCATCTGCATGCACAGGAAAACACACACACACACACACACACACACACACACACACACACACACATACACACGCACACTACCATCAACACTGTTGTCCACTTATCTCCATTCAGTAGGAAGGTGGCACAAAATGCCTGATGTCATACATCAAGGCAGTGGCCTGAGTGACATGTGGAACACTAAACTCAGTCCATCATCAAGACGAAAATTTCAAAAAACATGGAGGAAAGTGTCCATGATTTTCCCTGAATGCTCAAGCAGGCCAGAAGAAGGCCTGGGAGCTCCTGGAACTAGAGTTACAGGTGGTTGTGAGCTGTCATGTGGGTGCTGGGACCTGAACCTGGGTCCTCTGGAAGAGCATCCAGAGCTCTTAAATGCTGAGCCATCTCTCCGGTCCCTCGAGGTTATTTGCTTTGTTTTTAAATACATATTCATTTATTTTTTTCTGTGTGCATGTGACTGAGTGTGTAAATACACTTCATGCTTGCAGGTACCTGTGGAAGTCAGAGGAAGCCATGGAACTGGAGCTACAGAAAGTTGGAATCACCATGTGGGTGCTGGGAACTGAATCCAGGGCCTTTGCTCTTAATTGCCGAGCTGCTGCTCCAGCCGAGTTCTTTTTTTTTTTTTTTTTTTTTTTTTTTTTTTTTTTTTTTTTGGTTTTTCGAGACAGGGTTTCTCTGTGTAGCTTTGCGCCTTTCCTGGAACTCACTTGGTAGCCCAGGCTGGCCTCGAACTTACAGAGATCCGCCTGGCTCTGCCTCCCGAGTGCTGGGATTAAAGGCGTGCGCCACCACCGCCCAGCCCGAGTTCTTAAAGTAACAGAAGAAACTTCTCTTAACTTTCAGTATATCTGTTTATCCAATTCATTAGTAAAAATCATTCATAATCCACCGGGTGGTGGTGGTGCACGCCTTTAATCCCAGCACTCAGGAGACAGACCTAGGGGGATCTTTGTGAGGCCAGCCTGGTCTACAGAGAGAGAGAGATCCAGGACAGGCACCAAAACTACACAGAGAAGCCGGGCAGTGGTGGTGCACGCCTTTAATCCCAGCACTCGGGAGGCAGAGGCAGGCGGATCTCTGTAAATTCGAGGCCAGCCTGGGCTACCAAGTGAGTTCCAGGAAAGGTGCAAAGCTACACAGAGAAACCCTGTCTTGAAAAAAAAAACTACACAGAGAAACCAAAAAAAAAAAAAAAAAAAAAGAAAAAGAAAAAGAAAAAAAATCATTCATAAATTCATAATCTCCTACTAACTACAATTCAAATTTATCTGAATGAACACACAGAAACACATAATTATCACAATAGGTATACATCAGGGGAAAACTAGAAATGATAGATAAGTATATGTAGCTAGCTATATGAAGATAACTATACCAAGATAAGTAAACTGGAGTCACGCAGCCTCCTAGAGTTCTGTTTTGTTTTTTTTTTATATCTATGGCTGCATTTTTTTTTTTTTTACTTTCTCTCTTTTGCCAAAATATAAAATCCCCTGCATGAGCTGAGGACCGAACCCAATGTAGCTCCAGTTGGCCTGTGTAGACCAATCTGATCTCAAGTTCAGAGATTCCCCCTCCTTTGCCTCCTGACTGCTGGGATGAGGGTGTGTGCCACCATGCCTGGTTCAACCCAGTCTTAGACTCCAAACCTGGGTATTTAATCTATGTTGATAAATAGTCGTGAGAATATTAGCTTAAAATTAATTGTTTGGTTGAGTAAAGTCACAAGTGCAAAACTTTGTTTCAGTTTAAATTATAAATCATTTTCATATTCTTCCTATAAATAAAGATTTTAATGATCGTTTATAAGGAGCTTGGATTGCTTTTGGTCCCATTTACAAATTTAATTAAATGCCTTAATTATTTCAAATTGAATTTTGAAATTTAACACAACCAATATCTTTGTCAGTATCCAAATGATCTCATTAACAGAGACCCTTCCAGTTAAGTAATACTTGTAAATTTAATATGTTCAATATAAATATGTCTTAAATGCCTTTAATTATTCCTGTACTGTTTATAAAATAAATAAGATTTACATTAAATAACAGGCTTAAGCCAGTTACTCCCTGACACATTAACGGGTAGAATTGCAAATCGAGTCATCAATTCTAATAGACATTACAAATGCTGAAGTGTTAAACAGAAACAAACTCATTAACACATAAATATTAATGCTATTTGTTGGATTTACTTGATATTTAATTCTAAGTATCTTTAATCAAAGCATTTACATGGATAGTTCATGAAGAGGAGGAGAATCCTGCATTATGCCAATTATCTCATTAATAGCAATGATTCTGGACCATGTGTGGGAAAACAACTGTGTGAAGGCATTGGAGGGCAACCGGAAGTAAGATGGGATAGAAATGGTATCATCTACAAAGAGAAACCCCCTGAGTGAGGTCCATTTGGCTCGGCTTTCCCCGGCACACTTCTGTGCTCACTGCAGAAGCTGGGGCAATCCAGCTGAAGCAGAGGCAGGCATCTTCCTAGGAGGATGAGCTCTAAGACAGAGCTTTGAAATGATCCTGACCCAGTAGAAACTGGAGGGGGGTGGTGGGTACAGAAAGGAGAAAGAAACAGAGGAAAGAGATTCAAAACATTACTTAAAACTCCAAGAGGCTGCCAGATGGTGGTGGTTCACGCTTTTAATCCCAGCACTCGGGGAGGGAGAGGCAGGTGGATCTCTGTGAGTTCCAGACAAGCCTAGTCTAAAAAGTGAGTTTCAAAACAGCCAAAAAACTACAGAGAAACCCCTCCTGTCTTGAAAACAAAAACAAAAACAAACAAAAAGAAAGAAAGAAAGAAAGAAAGAAAGAAAGAAAGAAAGAAAGAAAGAAAGAAAGAAAGAAAGAAAGAAAGAAAATTCCTAGAGGCTAAAGAATCCCGGGCACCCACATCAAAAAACCATACAAACAAAACCCCCAAGAAACAAAAACCTGGTATGGTCGCAAGAGAAAAATGCCACATGAGTGATAAAGAAGTAAGAATTTGAATAATAGAGAATTTTTGCCGGAAGCTAGAAGCCAGGAGAAAGTCATACACCATCTTTCGAGTGCTGAAAGATAAGACTTGACAACAGAATCTTACATTCCTCAGTTGCAGCCTTTAGTAAAGAAAAATAAATCACGCTATTTTCAGATGATGAAAAGTAAGAGAGTGTGATGCCAGCAGACCTACACCAACAGATGCCAGAAGACTCTTCACGGTCAAGAAAGGCTAAAAAGAAACTAGAAACCTGGAAAAAGTTTAAGATAATAGAGTAAAATGAGTAAGTGGATGTAATAGGCTGTCTTCCTCTTGCGTTGTTTTTAAATTGCCTCTGATAGCTGGAACTAAAATTGTAACAATGTATGACACAGCTCTCGATGTAGCTGAGTATTTAAGATAACTGCTTTATAAGGAGGGCAAAAGAGTCCGTAGGTTCCTGCTTCTGAGTCCAGCAGGGAAGTATTGCTATCAGTAAGTAGGATTAAATAATGTGTATAGAAAAGCTAGAGCCACCACCGAAAAAAACGAGTGTAAGAGGGCTTCAAGCACATCATGGGTGGGAGCTGGAGGGATGGCTGAGTGGGTAGGTGTGCTTGCTGTGTGAGTGTGAGGATAGCAAAACAGTATCTGAGATTTACACACACACACACACACACACACATATACATACATTATATATACACATATACAAGAACATGTACACTCACATACAAAAGAAAGGAAGGAAGGGGGGAGGAAGGATGAGGAAGAGGAGAGGAGGGGAGGAAGGGAAGGTGAAGGAGGGGAGGAAGAAAGAGCCAGACAGGTGGTGGCGCACGCCTTTAATCCCAGCTCTTGGGAGGCAGAGCCAGGTGGATCTCTGTGAGTTCAAGGCCAGCCTGGGCTACAGAACAAGATCCAGGACTGGCTCCAAAGCTACACAGAGAAACCCTGTCTCGAAAAAGCAAGAAAAAGAAAAGAAAAGGAAGGAAGAAAGAAAAGATTGGTTACACCTAGGGGCTGGCAGGATGGTTCAGCAGATAGAGGTGTTTATACCGAGCCTGACCACCTGAGTTCGATCCCCAGGACCCGTGTGAGAGAGAGAAGGAGAGAACCAGTTCCCACAAGTTGTCCTCTGACCTCCACGTGCTCCATGTGGCGCGTGCACACCATCTCTTCCCTCAACACAACATAAATAAATGAAGTCTTTAAAAGTTTTTAGATTGTAGCCGGGTGGTGGTGGTGCACGCCTTTAATCCCAGCACTCGGGAGGCAGAGCCAGGAGGATCTCTGTGAGTTCGAGGCCAGCCTGGACTACCAAGTGAGTTCCAGGAAAGGCGCAAAGCTACACAGAGAAACCCTGTCTTGAAAAATAAAAAATTAAAAAAGTTTTTAGATTGTAATTACACATAGTAAAATTCATTCTTTTTGAGGACACAATTCTGTAAGTTTTGACAAATATACAGAACAATGTCACCACGACTAACATCAAGATAGAGGACAGGTTTTGTTTGTTTGTTTGTTTGTTTGTTTGTTTGTTTGTTTGAGATAAGGTTTCTCTATGTAGCCCTGGCTGTCTGGAACTCTCTCCATAGAACAGGCTGGGCTCGAACTCAGAGATCTGCCTGCTTCTGCCTTCCAAGTTCTGGGTAGTACTAAAAGTGTGTGCCACCATAACCCACCTTAACTTTTTTAGACTTATTTGTTTCATTTTTATGTGTATGAGGTTTTGCTTGCGTGTGTGTCTGCGTACCATGTGCACATCTGGTGTCCACTGAGAAGCTGGAGTTAGGGTAGATGGTTGTGAGCTGCCATGTGGGTGCTGAGACTTGAACCCAGGTCCTCTGCAAGGAAAACAAACACTCATAACCACTGAGACACCTCTCCAGCCTTGGAGGACAGGTCTATCTCACAGGAAAATATTCCTTCATGCCTCCTCTCTGCAGCCAACCCTCCCCCATCCCTAATGGCAAAGACTACCGACCCATTCTCCATCCCCGTGGTTTGGTCTTCCCATGGTATCTTTGTTTTGAAGCATAAACAGAATCACACAGTATGTAGCTAAAGCATGTATGCAGAGGCACACAGTATGTGAGCCTTAATCCCAGCACTTGGGAGGCTGAAGCGGGGCGATCAGGAATTCAAGTCCAGCCTGGGCTACGTAAGTGAATTCAAAGTGAGCCCGGGCTACAAGAGATGGCATTGGGGATAGTGGACTTCCATATCTTTTGCAACTAATAAACATCTACGGGAAGCCAGATGTGATGGTCGTGCCTGAAATACCTCACCAGGAAAGCTGAGGCAGGAAGGTTTTTGGCCAGCCAGCTGGAACTACATGCTGAATTCCAAGCCTGCTTCGGGAACACAGCCAGACCTCCTTTCAACAAACAAAAAGGCAAACTGCAGGAGAGTAATTTAAATTTCACACACACACACACACACACACACGCACACGCACACGCACACGCACACGCACACGCACACGCACACGCGCGCGCACACACACACACACACACGCACACACGTGTCATGGTATGACTGTGAAGGTCAGAGGACACCTTTGGGTAATTGGTTGCACCCTCTACCATGTGGCTACCCAGAACCGAACTCAAGCCATCGTCAGATTGGCAGCACGCCCCTTCCCTCACGGAGCCATCCTGCTGACTCAGGAAAGCAACTGTGAACTGTGTGAACGTTCTGTTCCCGTGTAAAACTTTCAAGGCACCGGCCCTTTGTATCAGCATGGACGTGTGGCTTCCTATTTAATTCAGTAGTCACATTCCTTTATTGTCATCCATTACGCTTTTTTGTTTGTGTTTGTTTGTTTGTTTGTTTTAGAGAGGGTTTCTCTGTGTAGCCCTGGCTGTCTGGAACTCTCTCCATAGAACAGGCTGGCCTCGAACTCACAGACATCCACCTGCCTCTGCCTCCAGAGTCCTGGGAGTGTCATCACACATGTTGATGCTCAGCTTTCCCATGACTGGGCTCCTGGGAGCCCTTCATGTTGGCTCTCCTATTTTTGTGGTGTTATCATTGTGGAGACATTCACTGTGTTCTCGAACGTGACACCTCAGGCTTGGCTTGGCCTCACACCTAGAGGGATGTCATTGTCCCAGAGGGCCTTTCAGTTTAAGGAAGTGTATGCGTACCTGTGTACATAGACAATGCAGACACATGCCTGCGTATATGGCACACCTTAAGTATACAAACATGCATGTGGCGTATGCACGTAATTACACAGACATGCACACCCATGTATTTTTACCCACATTTCTGCGTCTATTGATATAAGCAGGAAGCTATGAGATCATACCAACCCCCCCAATTCCACTCCAACACTCAGCGTTCAGCCTGCCATCCCCCCTTCCCACACGTGACTCCCCTCCTCTGTCTGAGGAGCTGGTTGCCATCACCTGTCCCAGGGTTAGTTATTTGCCCTGTAATGTTTTGCATTCTGCCCCTTCCCTACAAAATGCACATCAAGCTTAGGTTCTTCTGTCTGACGAGCCTCCCAGACCCACACTCTCCCAGCTAAGGCTCCATCCAATCCAGCATACAGGCTGGCTTTCTTCACTCTCTTCCATGTTCGGCTCCAAAGGCCCAGCTAAGCTTCCGGGCCCTTTCCCTCCTGCAGGGATGACCCTTGCCTGGCCTAAGCACCAGCTGAGAATTCCCTCCTTACCTGCTCTGGCTCTCCCTCCCTGTCCTGAAATCCCCCGCTTCTTGCCAAGTGGTTACCTGCCCTGACCAGGCAACTGTCCCCTTAGTGCTTTCCTCCTACTGTCCTCTCTGCACGGCCCCGGGCAGGCTCTTGGGCCCCAGGTCAGATGGCCCAGTCAGGCAGGCCAGGCAGATGGTCTTGCTCAGTTGTCCCATGCTCTGTCCTGTTTGTCCAGAGCAGCTGTCTGGGGTCTCTGAGGAAGGCCAAGTCGTAGCTGAGTCCTGTATCTACATGGAATTCTGAACGCCAATATCTGTCTGTTCATGAATAGGAAACTGCCAACGCCTCTGTCTGGCTTTCTGGCTCTCAGCCAGCTGCTCACTTTCGAGGTCTCTTCCAACTCAGGTGCCAGCAAATGTCCGAAGAGGGTTTGTTTTGTTTTGTTTTGTTTTGTTTGTTTGTTTGTTTTTGCTTGTTTGGTTTTTAGTTTTTGAGACAGGGTTTCTCTGTGTAACAGCCCTAGCTATCCTAGAACTCACTCTGTAGACCAGGCTGACCTCAAACTCACAGAGATCCACCTACCTCTGCCTCCCTAGTGCTGGGATTAAAGGTGTGTACCACCACCGCCCAGCAAAGGACAGTGAATGTTTCTTCCTTTCTTTTTTTAATTTCTTTTTTTTCCCCCTGAGAGAGGGTTTCTCTGTGAAACAGTCTTGGCAGTCCTGGAACTAACTCACTTTGTAGACGAGGCTGGCCTTAAACTCAGAGATCCCGGTGCTGGGATTAAATGTGTATATCACACCTCCCAGCTCTTTGCTTTTTTGTTTTGAGACTCAGAGTTTGATCTAGCCTGCAACTCAATATGCAGCAGAGAAAGACCTTGAACTTCTGGTTCACCGCCACACCCGGAGCACGCAGTGCTGGGGATGGAAGCCAGAGCTTTCTGGATGTGATGGGGAGCCCTCCACCAACTCAGCTGCATCCCCAGCGCTCAGAAAGCGTTTGGACTGAAAGCACCTACGGGCATCCTGTCTGGAAGGTTTCTTTGAGTTGATAAGTCAACAGAATCACTGTCAGAGTTGAAAGAATAAGTAGCCGTTGTTCTAGAACTATCTGCTCTGCTGCGATAAGAAATGAGACATCTGCTCTTTCCCAGAGGGAGTCATCTCGAAAGCAGCCGTCTCTCCATAGGGTCCTAGCTGTACCTTGATGGCCCAGATGTGAGTTAAAAAAATAAATCTCTCTTAGCAGTGGCTAGTGTAAGTGATGAAAATTGGAAACATTTAAATGTTTGCATTCAAGAAATGTAGCCTTTAGAAAAGTACAAAGCGGAGGCAGCCTTTCCATCTGGTAGAGGAGAATGAGAAGAACCAACTTCATGACACTGTCAGCACCAGCATCTAGGGAGGGGCCACCGGGTAAAGAGCACCTTTCCCCTCCACTCCTTAGCACCCCTCACCAACAAGGACTAGGACCGCATTTGCATACATCACTGGCAAGCTAAGCACACACGCCACGTTGAACTCTGAGTCCCTGACCACAAGCTCCAAGTGGGAGGAGAGCTGTCCCATAGAATCAGGTGCAAAAAGCCCTGATTATGGACTTGGCCCAGGGCATGAACTCAGAAGGGAGAGAATTAAAGTATAACAACTTACCAGCTTCAGAGAGTTGGAGAGAAGGCGGAACCGTTAAGGGCAGTTGCAGCTCTAGCAGAGGACCCAGGTTCAGTTCCCAGCACCTACACTGTGGCTCACAACCACCTGTAACTACATTTCCAAGGCATCCAACACCCTCTTCTGGCCTCCACAGGAATCAGGCACACTCGTGGTGCACAGATACACATGCGGGCAAAACAAATAAAAATAAATGTTTAAAGAACTTCCAGCTTTAGGCGCTGGGAAGACAGCTCAGGCTTGGCATGCTCCTGTCTCGGCCTGCTGAATAATGGAATTGTTGGTGTAGTCTGCCTACCTCGTTTCTTTTCTTTTCTTTTCTCTTTTTCTTTTTTCTTTCTTTCTTTTCTTTCTTTCTTTCTTTTTCTTTTTTTTTTTTTTTTTTTTTTACATTTTTCACTTCTCCAAGCTGATATATAAAGTTATGTGCAGGCTCACATCTGTCTCTTACATATTTCTGTTGGACAGGGTTATTGTAAAAGTGCTATTTCCTCTGGAAATATATTAGCAATCTTCCTGTACTGAAGCTATTCACATCAGTGGTGTGGGAAGGTTCCAAAAACTCGATGAAAGGAAAAGTTGTTCAATACATTTCCATTTCCTCCCTGGGCGAAAGCTATGCTTTAGGGACACGAACTATGCTGTGTTGCTGGCTTTCAAGGACAGCCGGTGATGTGATTGTCTTGTCTTTTCCAGCGGGGGCGGAGGTAAGAACACACACACACACAGCTTCATTCATTAAAACGGTCTCATGATAAATATTTTATGTGGTCACTAGAGCCTGACTAATAGGTTTGCATTTAGTGTTAATTTACACAACCCCAGACAGCTCGGAGGAAAACCTTACTCCACAGTTGTCCGCCACCATCGTCGTCGTCGTGGGTAATTGGGGCCCGTCTGTTACTGCATTGTATCTGTATGATTATGTCAGTGTGGGAGCACGCTGGCACCACACCTGTGTGAGGTCAGAGGACAACTCTCAGAGGTCAATTGTCTCCCCTACGCATGAAATAAAAAATAAAGGAAGACTCCCCCACTCCCCCCCCCCATTACAGTTTTCTAGACCGGGCTTCTCTGCGTAGCCCCAACTGTCCTGGAACTCACCCTGAAGACCAGGTTGGCCTCAAACTCACAGAGATCCACCTGCCTCTGCCTCCAGAGTGCTGGGGTTAAAGCTGTATGCCACTGCCACCCAGCTGAGGTGGTGGTGGGGATCTTTTAAAGTATCAGATCAGCCTACCTTGTCTACAAAATGAGTTCCAGGACAGCCAGGACTGTTATGAAGAGA
Organism: Peromyscus leucopus; assembly: GCF_004664715.2. NCBI lineage: Eukaryota > Metazoa > Chordata > Mammalia > Rodentia > Cricetidae > Peromyscus > Peromyscus leucopus. The sequence goes on along the minus strand of NC_051069.1, from coordinate 10,561,738 downwards.
AACCATGCCTCAAAAAAAGCAAAAAACAAAACAAAAAACCTCCACCAAACTAAAATATCAGATCATCAGACTTTGCTGGCAAATGCTTTTACCCATGGAACCATTTCTCCAGCCCCCCCTTGGCTGACCTCAAACTCAGTACATACCTGAAGTTGACCTGCATCCACCTTCTGAATGCTGGGATAACAGGCATGCACCACTAAACCCAGTTTGTGTGGTACTGGGGACTGAGCCCAGGGTGTCATGCATACTTGGGGAGCACTCGACCCACTGAGCTGCGTGCCAGCCCTGGCGTCCTTCAGGACCTTTGTCACTAGGCCCTCGTCCTCTTGGTGGTGACATTGGCTCTTCCAAGACTCCACGAGAATTACTTAAATCTCCTACCGGAGTCTTCCAGTGTGTCCTACACTCCCAGGGTTCCTACAGTGGCCGTGGGAGGCAGAGACAGGAGAATTCCCAAAATATTAAGGGCCCGCCTCACATAATGGAGGCACGGAGTGGTACTGGAGTCTGTCCTCAGACATGCGCTCTGTAGCCCGTGAGCACCCACAGGCCTATGAGAGCATCAAAGGCTCAAATGGCCCGGTGAGACAGACCAGTGGATAAGGATGCCAGCAAGCCTGATGGTCCCTGGGATCCACACGGTGGGAGGAAAGAATCGACTCATCACAAGATGTCCTCTGACCTCTATACATACACTGCACTCAAACCACTCCCCCACACAAAATAAAATAACAAAAATAGCTGAGCAGGGGGTTGCGCACGCCTTTAATCCCAGCACTCGGGAAGCAGAGCTAGGCGGATCCAGCCTGGTCTATAGATCCAGGACAGGCACCAGAGAAACTACACAGAGAAGCCCTGTCTCAAAATACATACATACATACATACATACATACATACATACATACATATATACATAAATTCTTATAAATTGACATGTTTTGTAGTGTAGATTTTTTAACTATTAGAGATTTCAGTGGTTTATAGTGTGTCCAGAGTTATGTGGCAGTCATCACTGTCTAATGTGAGCACAACTGTAGTTTCTGTAGTAACTGTAGTTACTCACCCCAAGGCGGCACACACCTGTAACCACAGCTCTTGAGACGGTGAAGCAGGAAGATTGTGAGATTAAAGTCAAGCCGAGCAGTGGTGGTGCATGGCTTCGATCCAGGAGGCAGAGGCAGGCAGATCTCTGAGTTCAAGGCCAGCCTGGTCTACAGAGTGAGTTCCTGGATATCCAGGGTTACACACACACACACACACACACACACACACACACACAGAGAGAGAGAGAGAGAGAGAGAGAGAGAGAGAGAGAGAGAGAGATATTAAAGCCACTGGGACATATATAGTACGACCAACCCTGTCTCAGATTATCACATTAATTAACTAATTAATCAATTAACAAATAGTCTTTGTGACTTCCACTTAGCATATGTTTCCAAAATGTGGGCTGGGATGTGGCCTAGAGGGTAGAGTGTGTTCCTAACATGCACAAAGCCTTGGGTTTAGTCCCAGCACTGCCTAGATCAGGTGTGGTGGGACATGCCAGTCATCACAGCACTTGGAATATGGAGGTAAGATCACAAGTTCAAAGTCATCCTCAGCTTCCTAGTGAGTTAAAGCCTCGTCTGGGCTATAGGAGACCCTGTCTCAACAACAACAGATCAACCATGCATGCTAGGTATCATTACTTCATTTCTTTTCACAGCTAAATAATATTCAAATACACTACAGTCCTTGGCTTACTTATTAGTTGGTGGGTATTTGGGTTGAATCCGTGACTATTTAAGTAACGCCAGTATGAACATCAGTGTGAAGCAATGTTTCCCATTTTCCAGGGTGCGTACTTAGAAATGGCATTGCCTGGCTGTGCCATGGCTCCAGGTGTCGCATCCTGGGACCGTGCCAAGCTGTTTTCCACAGTGGCTGAGCACAAGTCTCCCTCATTCAGCTGAACGGCTTTTGAGCACTGTCGTTTTCCAGACTTCAAAAAGGTTGTATAACGGCGCTCAGATCGTCCATTTGTTTCGTCTTGCTTTGTCCGGTCAGTGAGGAAACAAGCTGACAGGCACAGACTTGAAGAAGGGCTGGTGGGCTAGGGCGTAGCTTCGTGGTGGAGTTCATCCCTCGCATGTGTGAGGCCCTGGGTTCGTTCCCCAGCCCCATACACACGACCTAGGGAGGTGCAAACCTGAAATTCCAGCACCAGTAGGGTGGACACATGAGTTCAAGGTCATCTTCAGATACACAGAGCGTTTGAGGCCACCCAGGGGTACTTTGTCAGGAGGAAGGGAATGGGGCTGTTAACTGACATGCACAGCACGCCTTACGTTACCCATCACTGAGATTATTTTTCTACCTGACTACTTGGCTGAAGGGCAGGTGGAGAGGCAGCAGCTGTCTCCTAACGGATGGACTGGTAAAGCGCTCACTCCAGTGTCACAGGCAGGGTGGTGGCAGGAGCTACATTCCCCTGTTGCTAGATTTTTCCGCCTTGCCCACAGTCAGGACAAATCTTTGTCACCCGCCAGTCCCACAGCCGCTCAGACCCAACCAAGTAAACACAGAGACTTATATTGCTTACAAACTGTATGGCCGTGGCAGGCTTCTTGCTAACTGTGCTTATACCTTAAATTAGTCCATTTCCATAAATCTATACCTTGCCACGTGGCTGGTGGCCTACCGGCATCTTCACATGCTGCTGATCATGGCGGCATCTGGCAGTCAGTCCTTCTGCCTTCCTGTCCTTTTATTTCTCCTCTCTGTTAGTCCGCCTATCCTTCCTGCCTAGCCACAGCCGATCAGGTTTTATTTATTGATCAATCAGAACAACTTGACATACAGACCATCCCCCAGCACAGCCAAGTGCAGACCATCTCAGACACCTGCACTCAGGCCCATGGTCCTAATCATCCTCTATGCGGACCTGCTGGGTAACCCAAGAAGGGCTCCCACAGGACATACAGAACATCCCACAGCATTCCCCGGGTTGGAACTTGCCTTGAGAGGAACCTGGAGAGATCTAGGAAGCAGAAGGGAGGGGGCACCTCTTCACCCACAGAGGCAGGAACAGCTAGAAGCTGAACAGATGTGACATTCGTAAGGTTTCCCTACAAAGCCCTCGGGAGTCAGCTGCCTGGAGCTGACACCCTCCTTTCCCTCCCTCCTCCACCCTGCAGCCCCAGCTCCATTCCTTCGGCTCCCCCAGGGCCCTGCAAGACTCTGGTGCCATGTTAAACCCTCCCAAGGCCGGGCACAGAAAGCAGGTTGTGCTTTTCTAAACAGACCTAAGCAACACACACACACACACACACACACACACACACACACACACACACACACACTGCAGGGTGGGGTGGGGAGGGCACATATCTACACATATCTAAAAGACAGCAAGGAGAGGAAGAGATAGGGAGAAGGAGGAGAAGGAGTGGGGCGGTGGTGGCACACGCCTTTAATCCCAGCACTCGGGAGGCAGAGGCAGGCGGATTTCTGTGAGTTCGAGGCCAGCCTGGACCACAGAGTGAGTTCCAGGAAAGGCACAAAGCTACACAAAGAAACCCTGTCTCGAAAAACCAAAAAAAAAAAATAAAAATAAAAATAAAAATCCTATTTGTGTGTGGGTGGTATGAGGGTGTGTCAGTAATGATTTTTTTTGTGTGTGTGTGTGTGTGTGTGTGTGTGTGTGGTTATTGTAGTGGTCAGAGGACAACTCTGTGGAGTCGGTACTCTCCAGCTGCATGCACATGAGTTCTAAAGGTTGCACACTTAGGTCATCAGGCTGATTAGGTGGCAAGCCTAGAGGCCATGTTTTTTAACTACTAGAATTATTTTTTCAGAATCAAATGGAAGCTCTGCCTTGTTATTCTTAATTTATTTTGAGCATTTTTAAAGGATTAAAAGTAACATGTCATTAAGAAGCCATTATAAATAGCATTTAACGATATAATAACAACCCATCAAATGGATATCCCATAATTTAATGACTAAGTCCCTTGAGGTTGGCTGTTATTTTTATTATTTTAGATTATTACAAGTAATCCTGCAAACAGTGATATTTTTACTATTTCCATGAGGCAGTTTCCAGAAAATAGTATTTCTACTATGAATGGCCACTAAGACAGTTCAATGGGTTAAGACACCTGCTGCCAAGCCTGAAGATCTGAGTTCAGGCCTTGAGCCCTGTTGCAGGATATTTGATGGCACTGTGACACTCTGAGACTGTTAATAAAGTTAACCTTGAATCAGGGGGCCGAGCCAGAGACTAGCCGACTGGAGTGAGTTATAGAGAAGCCAGGAATTTGAGTAGAGAAGACAAGAGGGAAGGAGAGGGTGGAACTAGAGTTTGGCGCTTCTTTGGTTAAGGGATGAGTGGAGAGACAAGCCTCTTACTGTGTCTCTTGCCAAAAAACAAGGTCAGCTGGTTGCTTCTCAGCTTCTCTGATCTAGCAGGCTTCACCCGCACGTCTGTCATCTGAGTCTTTGTTGATAAATAGAATGATAGAGACTTAGTTTAAACCTACACATCTTGGCTGTGGCAGAGCCTCGGCTGTGGGACCAGAAGGCCCTCCAAGCCAAGGCCTGAGTGGCCTGTGGAGCCCAGACTGGTCCCCAGGGGGCTGCAGTCCATAATTAAGATATCGGTGGATTCATGTGCAGCCAATAAGCCCACAGAAAAACATCAGGGACCCACAAGGTGGAAATGGGACCCAGCTCCTGCAAGTTGTCCTCTGAATTCCAATGTGCTCTGTGCAGGTCCATGGTGCGTGAGCACGCGCGCGCGCGCACACACACACACACACACACACACACACACACACACACACTGAAAGTTTATACACTTCTATGCATCTCAACACACAAAATGCTGTAGTTTGATCATGAAATGTCCCTCCCCAAAGGCTCACGTGTTGAATGAAAGGCTTAATCTCCATCTAGTGGAGTATGAAGAGGAAACTGAATCTCCAGGACTCGAACTTCCTTCACAGATCACCTCGTTGATGAGGTCACAACCAGTGGGCTATTAGGAGGTTGGGAGACATTGCAGGGTGAGGTTGTGTTCTGAAGACTGGGCCTTGTCGTTGACCCTTTCCTGTCTGGATCTGCCCAGGTCCCTAGAAGCCACCTGGTGGCAGGAGGGAAGCATCTCCTGCATGTGGTCCTCAGATCTGCACACAATAAATAAATAAATAAATAAATAAATTAAATAAATAAATAAATAAATAAGTGAATAAAATCCGGTGTACTTCTGGTACACCTGAGGCTTCGTCGTTTGTGTTTACTATTCTTTTCCTGCCCTTCAAGGCCATCTTTCGATTTTTTCCTCCTCTCACCCTGCCCCCCTCCCTTTTCCCATCATCCATTCCTCTCTAGAGTTCACACCTTTAATCTTTAAAGCTGACAAGTGTCTGATTGTGGTTGTGTTTAACTTTGTGTGTATTTTATGACCTATTCTAATAGTCTCGTATAACAAATATATATTGCTTTATAGTTCCCACAAAGCTTTGGAAATCTTTTTTGGCAGCTGAAATCTCTACTCTCCATTATATTTGACTTGGTTTAAAATGTATGGCTTGATTTCATGTATTCTTTGACACGCTTTATTATTTGGGGGCATAGTAAAAGAAGATCTAAGTCTATCCTATCCCAGGCCTCCAAACCGAAGTAGCTACCCAATGTTGAGTGCAATTGGTAGAAACTTCCCATTCTAGGAGAGAGCATGCAGCTCCTAGGAGCTGAGAGGCTAAGCCTTCCATCTGCAGAGCTTCCTGCCAGTTCTGCTGAGAGATGCGGACGAGTCTAGCTTTCATGAGTCATCACCCAGGCTGAGCTGGGCCAGATGCAGCTGTTCCCCAAACCCCTGTAAGTAACCCTCACATATCCCTGTAAGCAGGCCCAGTAAACTCCTGGTTCGCAGAGTGACTTTTATAGAATCTTTAATTTGGTCTGTCATTGGGTCCTGTTCTGGGGTGTGTCTACACACAACCCTGAAGCTTTTGAACAAGTCCTACCTTTATACACTTATCTTATAGATCCCTGATGTGGCTTTCTTTTTAAATAACTAAGATACACTTGCTGAAGACCTCTGAAAGCCTCAGTAATACACAAAATGGAACAAGGCTTTCATCCTGCCTGGGGATGCGACTCAGTTGGTAGACTGCTCACCCAGCTGCACGAAACCCTGGGTTCATCTCCAGTACAGCACACAACTAAGTGTGGTGCCTCACACCTGTAATCCCAGGTCTCAGGAGACGGAGGCAGGCAAGAGTTCAAAGTCATCCCTATTGGTGAAATTATGAAGGCCACTCCACGTAGTTGAAAGGGAGGTTTATTTAGTGTTGTAACTTACAAGTGAAGGGATAGGTGTGTCGCAGTCCGGTGGTGTTCTATGGAGAACTCTGCTCGGTCTACCTCCAGTGTCCAGGGTCCAGGCACCAAGAGAGCCCCTGCATCCTGAAATCGGGTCTTCAGGGTCCTCTCTCGGTCCCACCTTGTAGGTGTGAACAGTTACCGAAGCCTCAGTGGGGGTTGGAACTTCCAGATCAAGGTTGGAATGGCGACCCACTACACATCCCCACCTATTTTGCAAGTTTAAGACCATCATGGCCTTTAAAAACAAACAAAGAGTGCCAGGTGGGGGCAGGGGGTGAGGGTGGGGTGGCACAGGCCTCTAGTCCCAGTACTCGGGAGGCAGAAGCAGGAAGATCCCTGAGTCTGAGGCCAGCCTGGTCTACAGAGCAAGTTCCAGGACAGCCAGGGCTACACAGAGAAACCCTGTCTCAAAAAACAAAAACAAGACAACAACAAACAGGGCTGGCCAGATGGTTCAGCAGGTAAAAGTGCTGGCGCTCAGCCTGATTGCCCTGAAGCCACTGAAAACACCAGGTTCAACAATATGCGTCTCTACCCCCCAGCATTCCCACAGTGAGATGGGGGATGGAAACAGGAGTTCAGGGGCCAAACTCATCTGGAACACAGAAGAAATGGCCAGAGAGACCCTGCCTCAAGGAGGTAGAAGACAAGAACTAACTCCTAAAAGTTGACCTCTGCCTTCCACATGCATTCTGTGGCTCTGTAGTGCTTCTTTGGGATGACTTTAAAGCTTCAGTGGGATCTAATCACTCAGTGTTTATGTGCAACAATGCTAATTTCTTATTTGTGTGTGTGTGTGTGTGTGTGTGTGTGTGTGTGTGTGTGTGTGCATGTGGAATATGTACGGTGATATATTGTGTACCCTAATAAACTTTGGCTGGAGATCAGAGAACAGAACAAGCCACTAGATTAAATATAGAGGCCAGGCAGTGGTGGCACACACCTTTAATCCCAGCACTTGAGATCTCATGCCTTTGCTTGGGAAGCACACATGCCTTTAATCCCAGGAAGTGATGGCTGGACAAAAAAGGTATATATAGAGAAAGCATGAGGAGACAGGAACTAGAGGCTTTTCGACTGAGGAACCCCTTTCAGCTAGAAGCCCTTTCGGCTGAGGCTCTGTCAGGCTGAGGAGTTGGTGAGGTAAGAGGTGGTGGTGTGGCTGCTCTGCTTCTCTGATCTTTCATCAGGCTCCGGGTATTTTATGATAAGGCTTTAGAAATGTGTATTATGGCCAGGTGGCGGTGGCACACACCTTTAATCTCAGCACTCGGGAGGCAGAGCCAGGCTGATCTCTGTGAGTTCGAGGCCAGCCTGGTCTACAGAGCGAGATCCAGGAACTACATGGAGAAACCCTGTCTCGAGAAAAAAAAAGAAAGAAAGAAAGAAAGAAAGAAAGAAAGAAAGAAAGAAAGAAAGAAAGAAAGAAAGAAAGAAAGAAAGAAAGAAAGAAACTCGTGTTACAGATACATATGTATGTTGTGTGAGCATGTGATGTACCGGTCCAGATGTTCAGAGGCCAGCAGATGACATCAGGTGTCCTAATCTCACTCTCTGCCTTATGTCATTGAGACAAGTTTTCTCACTGCACTAGAGCTAGGCTGGCAGTCAGCAAGTCCCAGCAATCCTTCATCTCTGCCCCTGCCCAATGGTGATGGGTTACAGGACCACTCAGCCAAGCCCATCTTCTCACACGTGTGCTGGGAACTAGACCTCAGCTCTGCTTGTGTGCTCAGCAAGTGCCTTACCCACTGAACCAGCTCCCAGCTCCCAATTAATTCTCTCTCTTGCTTTCTTTCTCTTTCTCCATTTTTCTTTTTCTTTCTTTCTTTGTTTCTTTCTTTCTTTTCTTTTCTTTTTTTTAAAGATTTGCCAGGTATGATGGAGCACGCCTTTAATCCCAGCACTCAGGAGGCAGAAGCAGGTAGATCTCTGAGTTCAAGTCTAGCCTGGGCTACAGAACAAGTTCCAGGACAGGAAAGCCTACACAGAGAGAATCTGTCTTTTAAAAACAAAAAACAAGACAAATAAACAAGGAAGGAAGGAAACTTTCTGTAAATCTGGGTCTATACCTAAATTAAAACAAAATTTAACAGTGAGTGTTGGTGGGGGTTCAGAGCAGGTGTCCTAAGCTGTTGGTGTCTAAATGGCACAACTTCCAGAAACAGTGCGTTCTAATGAGTTGAGGTTGCATCTACCCTCCCATTCCATTCCCAGGAATACCCACAAAGGGCTTGTGTGGTCTTAGCAGATGTATCTAATATGGTGCCAAACTGGCAAGAGTCTTCATTGTTAAGAGAATAGGCAGGGGCTTGGAGAGGTGGCTCAGTGGTTAAGAGCACTGACTGAGGACCTGGGTTCAGTTCCCAGCACCCACATGGTGGCCTGTCAACACCTGTAATTCCAGTCCCAGGAACTCTGAAGCCCTCTGCTGGCCTCTGCAGGCATTGCATGCACATGGTGCACAGATTTTATACACACACACACACACACACACACACACACACACACAAAAGCAGCCACACACATAAAATAAAAATAAAGGTTTAAAAAAGAAAATAGATAAGTAAACTGACTTATCTACACACTGGCATCCTATCCAGCAATAACTACGAAATACAAATGAACTTCAGATATGCAGAATGATATGTGTAAATCTGGGTGACAGACACCAAGCACAGATGAGTTGGGCTGATGAGTCCATTTATATGCAGTTAAGTGCACTCAAAGCTCAACTATAATAATGAGAATTGCACAGTTGTTGCTGAGCAGACATGGAGACCAACTAGGGAAGGCGGAGGGAAGTTTCCAGACACAAGCCTGCTTTACATCTTATTAAGTGGTAGAAGTGGTAATGTGTGTGTGTGTGTGTGTGTGTGTGTGTGTGTGTGTGTGTGTGAATGTTTTGCACACACATTTGTGCACCATGTGCATTCCTGGCACCCATGGAGGACAGACAATGGCATCAGATCCCCTGGAACTGGAGCTACGGAGGTTGTGAGCCACCACGTAGGTGCTGGGAACTGAACCCAAGTCCTCTAGAAGAGCAAGCAGTGCTTTTAGCCCCTGAGCCATCTCTCCAGCCCCGTCTAATCCTTCTTCATAATCACATCCAGGACTTCTGAAAAGAAGCCAAGTCTGCGGAGGTGGTTTGACTGGAACTTAGTGATGTGGAGAGCATGGGATGCTGCAAGCCCTGGGCTGATGACAATTTATCCTGGGCTGCCTTTAGCTGAGTAACACAGCCGTCTCTGGTCCTTCTCTTTGTGAGACTTGTCACTATCAAATGAAGACAGACCTGACACCCCAAGAGATAAAAACAAAACCAAACAAAGCAACCTTTTGGAATGTATTAACAAAACCCTGGTTTCCCACCAAAGAGCTAGAGTGTTTTTGGGCAGCATCTAAGGCCAATAGCAGAGTTCTCTCCATCTGGCTTAACCCGCCCACCTGATGTACCCCACAATGTATTTTGATAAGTGCCCTGGTTTATGACCTTTATTTTGTTATTACTATAAAAACTTCACAAAACTGCTTCCATGTCAGCACGTGCCATTTGAGGCAACCTAAATCTGCGTGCTGGACTATGGTCGCTCACTTCGGCTCCAGAATAAACTATCTCTTAGTCCCTTTGAGGTGAAAGCTGAGTTTTTGTGTTGATAGAAGCTTTGGTGTGGTTGTCAAAGAGAGGACGTGACTGTAATCTGTCTCCTCTCTGGTGCAGGCTGTAACTGTGTGGGCTGAATTTAGGGCTCCTTTCTGTTTCCCTGGTCTTCGTGTCTGCTGGGATTTTTTTTTTTTTAACAGAAAGTGGGGGAGGGAGAGGGAGAGAGGGAGAACATGTTGGGAGCCTAAGTCTGTAAGGGCCAGTTTATGTTTAGACAACACTGGTATGAATATCTGATAAGAGTCTGCTAAAACATGGCTGACACTGGACATGGGTGTCTACAAGTCAACATAAAATGGCTGACACCAGATATCCAGAGACCACAAAAGTGAATGGTGACGCATTCTGTTGTATAGCTCTTTTTGGCAGGATGCCACTTTTGTGTGATTCTGTATAAATATGGCCTTGTTTGTGTTTGTCTGTAGGTCTGTGTGCCTCTCGTGGCTTGTGTACCAGTCTACATGTGTCCTGGCATGTGCCTGACTGCAGGGGTCTGTGTGCTGGTGAACAAAACATGTCTTCTCTGTTTGTGGGTCTTCACAGTCTCTTCAACCTCCTGACCCTGTGACCCTCTCCTTTCCTGGCATCGCGACATGGACCTCAAAATGACACGGTGCCCGTGAGGGAGTCAGAGGACAGCTTACAGAAGTTGGTTCGCTCCTTCCACCATGTGGGTCCTGAGCATTGAACTCAGGTCCTCAGGCTTGGCAGCTGGCACCTTTGCTCACTGAGCCATCCCTGTGTGCTTCTGTTTTTATGTCCATACCATGCTGTTTTGATTACTGTGTCTTTATAGTCCTGTTCTTTTTGCTCAAGATTGCTTTGGCCACTCAGGGTCTTTCATGCTTCCATATGAATTCTAGAATTGTTTCTTGTTTGTTTGTTTGTTTTCTAGTTCTATAAAGAACATCATTGACATTTGTGTTTGTTGGGTGGTTTTCTTGAAAAAGACTTCAGCTGTATATCACTGCCTAGCCTGGAACTCACAATTTTTTTTTTTTTTTTTTTTTTTTTTTTTTATTTGAGACAGGATTTCTCTGTGTAGCTTTGGAGCCTATCCTGGATCTCGCTTTGTAGACCAGGCTGGCCTTGAACTCACAGAGATCCTCCTGGCTCTGCCTCCCAAGTGCTGGGATTAAAGGCGTGTGCCAACGTGAAATCACATAGCCAATATCTGCCACATCAATCCTTCTGCCTCTGCTTCCCCAGTGCTGGGATGAGTGTGTGCCTAGCAAACCCAGCCTGTCACTGGTATTTTGTTCTGTTTTGCATAGAGTCTATGGATTACTTTGGGTAATGGATCTTTTAACAATCTTAATTCTTCTAGTCCATGAAATGGGCTCTTTCTGCTTACTTTTTAAAAATTACTGCCTGTGTATACATGTATGCGTGAGCACACGTGCCACAGTGTGCACCTGGTTCTCTCCTTCCGCTTCTTGGTGGCTTTCTGGAATGGAACTCAGGTCAGTCACCAGGACCGCCCTGCCCTTGACTCCCTGGGCCATCTCACCTGCCCTGTTTCTTTCATATTCGCTAGCTTTTTCATTAATGCTTTGTGAGTTGGTGGCAAGTCTTTGTGGTTGTATTGACAGTAGCAATGAATACGACTCCATGGTGAGGGCCAGCAAAGATCCAAGCCCGGACTCAGGCTTGGCTGACTTCTTGGGTACAAACTTCCTCGTGTTTTTACTCATGTCCTGAAGACGTTCCAGGGGATCTGGATAGCATCAGCTTGTATTCTACCAGCAGGCTACTAAAGCTGGTGTTTCTGGGACAAGGAGACAAGCGTTTGTAGTGTTTTTATGGGGCTTTGTAAGCCCTGCTATAGCTGGCCATAGCCTTCACATTCTGTAACCTGGGTGTTCCCTCTGGACAAGGCCTGTGATACCCCCAAGATACTTGCTTTTAGATGCTAGAGGATGGCTCAGTAGTTAAGAGTGATTGCTACTCTTGAAGGGACCAGGGTTTGGATCCAAGCATTCTCATCCAGCAGCTCATAAGCACCTGTAACCCTAACTGAGGGGATTACAGCACCCTCTTCAGGCCTACATGGGCATTGGCATACACACATACGCACACAAATAAAGATACAGCTATCACTTTAAAAAGATAATTCGGGGTTGGGGATTTAGCTCAGAGGTAGAGCTCTTGCCTAGCAAGTGCAAGGCCCTGGGTTCAGTCCTCAGCTCTGGAAAAAAAAGACAGAAAAAAAAAGATAATTCTTAGCCAGGTAGTGATGGCTCACACCTTTAATCCCAGCACTCAGGAGGCAGAGGCAGGCAGATCTCTGAGTTCAATGCCAGCCTGGTCTACAGAGCAAGTTACAGGACAGCCAGGGCTAGATGATTTTTTTTCCAGAGCTGAGGACCAAACCCAGGGCCTTGTGCTTACTAGGCAAGCACTCTACCACTGAGCTAAATCCCCAACCCCTGATAATTGTTTTTAAATATCTTAATGTCAGAAAAAAAAATTACATTTTCTCATCTCTAGCTATAGTTCAAGGCCAACAGAACAAACCTACCACATGTCTCCTCTACAATTCAAACTTCAAACTCAAAGTCCTATATTTGGGTAGTATTCTTTTATCTTCAGATCTTCCATAAGATTTCTGTAATAGCCCTTATTTTAGAGCTTTTATCCTTTTTAATTTAAATTTGTTTTACTTCGAATTATGTGTATATGTGTGGGTATGTGCACATGAGTATAGGTACCCCAGAGACCAGAGCTGTTGGATCCCTTGGAGAGGGCATGATAGGAAGCTGTGAGCTGCCCAATGTGGGAGCTGGGAGCCAACCTAAGTCCCCTGGAAGAACAGAAGAGCTCTAACCACTGAGCCTTCTCTCTAACCACCTCGTTTAATTTATTAGGGGTGCCGGTGGTGCTGTGTGCATGCATCCATGCGTGTGTGGGGGTGTGCACATGTTATTAGTGTGTGTCATCAGATGACAGTTTTTGAAAGTTGGTTTCCTGCTGCCGTGTTGGGGACATAACTCAGGTGGTCAGGCTCACGTGGCAAGCACTTCTCCTTGTTAGGAATTCTTGCTGGCCCCTGGAGCTTTTCCTTTTCGTGTGTGGCTGGAACCAAGGGCTTCCCACAAGGTAAGCAAGTGCTGTCCTAACAAGCGATGTCTTCGGTCCCATAAACCACTTAATAATTCATGAAACACACTGAGCTTCATCCTTGCTAAATTTCTTATCATTCATATAATCAGAGTGAAGCTGAAAATTGACACATGGATTTTTATATTGAAAGGCCATGTGGGGGGGGAGAAGAAAAATGTCAGTTCAAAGACATGGGTGTGTAAGTGCTGAGCCCTTCAAAGAAGCCAGCGTGATGGCCCACTTCTGTAATCCCAGAAGCTAGGAGGCAGGGGCAGGCAGAGCTCTGCGAGTTCAAAGCCAGCCTGTTCTACAGAGAGTTCCAGTCTATCTAGGGCTACATAGTGAGACTCTGTCTCAAAAAAAAAAAAAATCAAATAAAAACAAAACAAAACAGAAACAGAAAGATTTCCTTAAAATATCAATAAAAGGTGTGACCCCATAGTCTTAATACAAGACAGCCCGAGGCAGGAGCATTGCCAGTTCAAGGCCAGCCAGAACTACATAGTAAGATTGGCTCAAAATATAAAATTCAATAAAGTGGAAGCAGAGAGGGTCTGGAGAGGTGGCTCAGCAGTTAAGAGCACTCGCTGCTCTTTCAGAGGACTGAAGTTCAATTCCAGCACCCACAGGGTGGTTCACACTACCTGCAACTCCAGCTCCATGGCAGCCAATGCCTTTTGGCTTCCATGGACACCTACACACACACACACACACACACAACACACACACACACACACAGGCACACAACAGGCACACGCACACACACACAAGATAAATCTAAAAACAAAGGAAAACTGAAAAGTGGTGTTTCACAGCTGTAGTCTCAGCACATGAGACATTGAAGGTGGAGGATAGTTAAGGCCAGGGCCAGCCTGAGGGCTACAGAGTAAATCCTACTTAAGTTAATTAATTAATTAATTAATTAATTAAAATAAAAAATAAAGGGCTGGGAGCTGTCTCAGTAGGTAAGAGTATGTGCCCGGAAAACATAATGCTCTGTGTTCAGTCCCGAGAACTCCCATCAAAGGCCAGGCAGGCATGCCTCTGACAGTCGGGGAGGGTGGGAAGGACTGACGGAGTGGTAGCTGTACCCCTGACATTAGCACACACACTTGGACCCGAGTAAACAGCTGAGAAACCCTGTGATCTCCATTTCTCCTACAATGTCCTCAGACAATTCAAATCCCGAGTAGGAGCCTAAAATAAAGACAATTCTTGAGATGCCTAAAATAAAACTTTCATAGTAGGAAGGCCTCTGTATTATAGTCCTAGAAACAGGAATTTATTTTTGTTCCCCGTGTGTTAGAAAGAAGTTACTTAGCAATCCTGCTTATCCAGTACCCTGCTGCTATGTAACTGGCATTGATGAGTAAAGATATTTCTCCCATCCAAATGCTAACCAGGCCTGACCCTGCTTAGCTTCCAAGGACAGGGATATAGTCATATAGTATCAAAGTTATTTCTGAAGTGTGTGGTGATATTTTATATGTGCTGAAATGTGATATTTTATTTGTATGTTAATAAATAAAGTTGCCTGGAGATCAGAGGTCATAGTCAGCCATTAAGCAGAAGTCCGTCAGTGGTAGCACACACCCTTAATCTGATCACATGGCAGGCCGAGTCTCTGTGTGGTCAAGGACACAGCCAAGCATGGTGACTCGAGCCTTTAATCCCAGTACCAACCATAGAGACCTGGAGGTCTGTATAGACAGGCAGTGACGAGGAAGTCATGTGGCTGGGCTTAGAGCCAATGAGAAGGCAGAACAGGAAAGCAATAAAAACACAAGTCACACAAGAAGCAGCTCTCTTTGGGGAAGCAATGGCGGTGAGGTGGTAAGATAAGGTAGTCGTGGCTCTCTGATCTCTTTGGCTATTACCTCTGTATTTGTCTCTGTGTTTCTTATTTACTAAGAATGTTTAGAAATTCGTCTACAAAAGTGGTTTTTATTTTTGTGTTGTTTTAAAAGAAGTGCTTCCCTATGTAGTAATCCAGGCTGATCTAGAACGTGAAATCCTCCTGCCTCAGCCTTCCACACCCCAGGTTTGGGACTGCAAGTGTGCTATCATACCTGGCTATTAGGTATTTACTCTGCTCTGCTCAAGTGTTGGATATTTTGATATTTTATGTGAGTGCTGAGGATTTGAACTCTGGTTCTGATTTCCCAGCAAGCTGAACCCTCTCCTGTCCTATGTGCCTGCCATTTCTTGACCTCCCTTATAACTCTTCATTCATAATTTTTTCATGGAGATATATTGTTTGCTTTATGGTACCTTAATCCTCAAATTAAAGATACATTGTAAGTATAACACTATTCAGATTCATAGTTGATCTACAAAATCAGAAGTGGATACAACAGCAGGACTGAAAATTTCGAAAACTGTTAGTGTCTTGATGAGAATAGGCTGCAGGGACAAATCAAATACATCGTGGCGCACCGCCATAGTTTCTGTCTTGGACACGGGCTTGTAATGACAGCTACTCAGGAGGCTGAGGCAGGAGGATGATAAGTTCCAGCTCTTGCTTGGACTACAGAATAAGTCAAAGACACTCTGGGCTACTTAGAGAGACTCTGCCTAAAAATGAAAAGTGCAAGAAAGAGAGCATGGGTAGCTCAGTAGGAGAACATTTGCCTAACGTGCATGCGTGAAGCCCTGAGTTCAATCCCCAATACATAAAGGGAAAAAAAGGTTTTCCTGTCTTTACTATCATTTCTCCTCCTACCCTCAGTTCTGTTTTAAAATTCTTTCATCTATCATCTATCTGTCATCTATCTATCTATCTATCATCTATCTATCTATCTATCTATCTATCTATCTATCTATCTATCTATCTGTCTGTCTGTCTATCTATCTATCAACTATCTATCTATCTGAGTGTAGGCACATATGGCTCATGTGTGGAGGTCATAGGACAACTCTCAATTTTCTTTTTCCACCATGTGGCTCCCAGGGTCATCAAGCTTGTGGCTAGCTCTTTTATCCAATGAGCTAACTGGCTAACTCCTCAGGTTATCTCTTGATAGACAGATGAGTAGGTTGCTGGAATGGCTCTAGGGGATGCAGGCTGAGGGAGGTTCCACCTCATGAATACATGGTTGCTCAGGCCATCCTGTCACATCCATCTTGGCATGCACTGGCAGTTTTAGATCCTAAAGCGGCAGCCTCACTGGCATTCAAGCTCTATTGGTTAGAACTCAGTAACATGACCCCATCTAGCTGCAAGGGTAGTGAAAACCTTAGTTTCTTCTCACTAGCAATTCCCAAATACCCACAGCCAATTCCCAAATAAGTCTTAATATGACTTATAAATGCTCAGCTAGTACCTTGGGCTTATTACTGACTAGCTCTTACACTTAAATTAACCCATAATTCTTATCTATGTTTAGCCACATGGCTTGGTACCATTTCTCAGTACCACATTCTCATCTTGCTTCCTCTGTATCTGGCTGGCGACTCCCTGACTCTGCTCTCCTTTCCATCATTCTCAGTTTGGCTCTCCTGCCTAACTTCCTGCCCAGTTACCAGCCAATCAGTGTTTTATTAAATCAATTTGAGTGACAAATCTTTACAGTGTACAGGAGGATTTTCCACAGCAGGGTAGCTGGGAAGCATGGTCAAGCTTTCTGTATTCAGGAAGAAGAGAAAATGGATTTTGGTAAATAATTAGCAGTCTGTCATGATTTATAAATCCCCAAAAACTGAGTTCTTGGTTATAAGAACATTCTGGGGCTGGAGAGATGGTTCAGAGGTTAAGAGCACTGGCTGCTCTTCCAGAGGTCCTGAATTCAATTCCCAGCAACCACATGGTGGCTCACAACCATCTGTAATGAGATCTGGTGCCCTCTTCTGGCCTGCAGGCATACATGCAGACAGAACACTGTATACATAATAAATAAATAGATCTTTATAAAAAAATAAATAAAAACTGACATTTTTAAAAAAGAACATTTTTTATCATCAGTGAGCAGGGTCATTAGTGTCACTTCTCTGTAAAGAAGTCATGGACACTGACAAAAACATCATTCATACAACAGTTGTGGTGGCTTTAAAAAAAATGTCCCCCAGGCTCAGTCATTTGAACCCTGGGCCTCCAGCTGGTGGTGCCAGGAGGGGACCTTAGTGCTGTGGGATGGTCTGTATGTCAAATGTGTTGCTCTGATTGGTCAATAAATAAAACACTGATTGGCCAGTAGCCAGGCAGGAAGTATAGGCGGGACTAACAGAGAGGAGAACTGAGAACAGGAAGGTGGAGGGAGACACTGCCAGCTGCCGCCATGAAAGTAGCATGTGAAAATGCCGGTAAGCCACGAGCCACGTGGCAAGGTACAGATTTATAGAAATGGATTAATTTAAGATGTAAGAACTAGATAACTAGAAGCCTGAGCCATTAGGCCAAACAGTTTAAATAATATAAGCATCTGTGTGTTTATTTTATAAGTGGGTTGTCGGACTGCCGGGGCTTGTGAGAGAAAACTCCCCAGCTACACCTTAGGACGTGGAACCTTGCTGAGAAAGTGCATCTCTGGGGCAGGCTTTGAGAATTAATAGCCTCACCCAGCATGAGTACTAGCTGTCTGCTTCCTGTGTGTGGCTGAGATGTGATCCCTCACTCAGCCTCCTGCTCCAGCTCACCTGTAGTCATACCTCCCTTACCATCATGGATTCTGCCTCTAGAACAGCTAGCCAAAACAAACTTTCATCTGTAAGTCAGTTTGGTCATAGTGTTCTATCACAGCAACAAAGAATAACAAATGCAGTCACACTTTAACAAAAAAACATTGAATTCTGACATCACTCTTCTTAACTTTAAAAAAATCACATTTATTTAGAGTGTGTGTGTGTGTGTGTGTGTGTGTGTGTGTTTTCTAGCTGAAAAGCAGATTAATATAACTAACTTGAAATGGTATATGAGGTGGTATATTTCAGCATTGATGTTGTTTCTCAATTGTGGGGTTCAAACTCTGGGTCTCATGTGTGGCAGGCAAGTCCTCTACCACTGATCTATATCTCTGGGTTCTTTGAGCTCACCTCAAAGCCCAGGCAAGCCTTGAATTTTTTTTATTCTGCCTCAGCCTCCCCACAAGCTAAAACTACAGGCCTGCAGCACCAGCTCCAGCCAGTACCCTTACACTTTCTACACACACGCTCAATGACCTTTCTGTACCCAGAAATACCAGTCTTGTTGATGTGTCCATGGGTTTTGCATTCACTTTGTCATCAATATTTTCTGTTTTCCCCAAAATGGTCTTTAAGGTGTCCACATCCTGCCATGACCCTAGGGACCACTTATCTACTTCCGGGGATTTTTCGCTGCAAATCTCACATCCTTCAGCTTAGGTCTGCACCTGAGTCTGGACCCCAGTTTACAGCAGCAGACTGAAACTTATTATCCCTACCACTCAATAGCCAGAGGTCTCTACAGTTACACATGACATGTAGTAGGTGGAATATTCTTATCTTTAGATTACCTTTTAGGAGTAAATCCTAATTTAAGATCTACTATCTGGACTGGAGATGGCTTCTTGCGAAGTCTTAAGATTCTTGTCAGGGCTGCTTGCCAACAGCTGTGAGGTATTGTTTATCCTGGGGTAGGAAAGAGGGGCTCAAAAGAACATTCGATTCAGATGTGAACTCTGCTTCAGGACCATCCTAAATATGTAATGAAGTCCCTTTCCAGTAAGAGCTAGGTGGATACTAACCATTCACACAGGCTCAGGAGGTGGAGGCAGGATCAGAACCTCAAGGTCATATTCAGCTACACAGTGAACAAGACCAGCCAGTTCTGCATGACCCTCCCAACCTTTACTCTGGAGACCCGACATTCCTTTTTTGTTTGGTTTCCTTTAGACATCCTGGTAGTGACTCGACAGCATATATACATGCTGGGCCCGCATCTTGTCCCACACATTTCCCGATCATGCATGTTCTCGGCTTTAGCTACCGCGGTGCTATGCCACACTGATCTAGACACAAAGATTCTATCAGGCTGAGTGAAACATATTTGTCACACTTGCTAAGTTTGCCTCTAACTAAATACATGTGCAAGTGACACCATTCTGAAACACAAGAGGGGTATAATACGCATTTGGAACAATTAGCCAGTCTATCAGAGAACATGTGTCCTTCTGCTGGGCATGAGTCCTCAAAGTCCTAACAGGGTCATCTCTCTGGTCACATGCAAATGATTTCAACAATTTCCTATTCCTGTTGTTGGGACAGCTCAGTAGAAGCACTTGCTACCAAGTTTGATGATCTGAGTTCCGTCCCCAGGAGGCACATGGTAGAAGGAGGGAACTCACTCCTGTGGCAGTCCTCTGATACCCACACAGAGAAATATACATTTTAAAAGTTTTTTTTAAAAAAAAACAACAACTTTATATTCGAGTTACAAGCATCCAGAGTAGCCACAGAAGGTGTAAAGCATTTGTAATACTCTTCTGGGATGGCTCAACATTCCACCTGAAATATAGTACAAACTTAATAATTTATCCCAGTGCATTCAGCTGACTTCTGACTCCAGGAGAGTAACGGAGTGTACCTTCAAATATTTGTAAGTTCAAACGATAGCTGCCTTTAGAAAGCAGAGTCTGAGGGGGCAGAGAAGCTATGGATGCTAATGCAGAGCACTTGCAAATAAAACTGGGCTAAGAGCTCTTACAAAGTTTGACCCGGGTCGCTTCTATATTAATATATTTCCTTTTATTATTGAGACACGGTTTGGAACTCACTGGCTGACCCTGAACTCAAAAATCTGCTTGCCTCTGCCTCCTAAGTGCTTGGATTAAAGGTGTGCACCACCACACTCAGCTTGTAATGCATTTTAATATTTTTTTTTTGCTATAGAGATGAGCTTCAACCCTATATTGGTTAAAACTCAATTAATACATTCAACATTAATTGATTGGGGGGGGGTTGGTTTTTGGAGATAAGGTTTCTCTGTGTAGCTTTGAGCCTTTCCTGGTTCTTGCTCTGTAGTCCAGGCTGGCTTCGAACTCACAAAGACCTGCCTGCCTCTGCCTCCCGAGTGCTGGGGTTAAAGGCATGCACCACCACCACCCGGCTTTTCTATATTCTTTACATGACTTGCCTTTAGTCACAGTATTGTTCGGTGACTTCACATTCCATTGTCTTTTTTTTTTTCTTTCAGATTTTGCACATATGAATGTGTACTGTGTGAGTGCCTAGGAAATACAGATGGTTGTGGATCACCATGTGGGTGCTGGGAACCAAACCCAGTCCTTTGTAAGAGCAACAGGTGCTCTTAACCACTTGGCCATCTCTCCAGCCCCTCCATTGTCTTTTTGCTATGGTTTTCTTGAGTGTTTCATGTAACTCAGGCTAGCCTCAAACTCACTAGGGAGCCAAAGATGACTCTGAACTTCGGACTCTCTTGCTCTTATCTCCTGAGTATTGGGATTACAGGTGTGCATCACGATGCCCACTTACTTTTCCTTTTTTCAATTTATACACATAGGCGTCTTGTCTGCATGTATATATGTGTACCACATGTGCCTGGTGCCCACAGAGATGAGAAAAGGGCCTCAGTTCCCCTGGAACTGAAATTATAGATGGTTGTGAGCCATCATGTAGGTGCTGGGATCTAACCTAGGTTCTCTCCAAGAGCAACAGCTGCTATAAATGTTGAGCCATCTGTGGTGGTACTGTGTTCCCCAAAATATTGTGTACCTTAATAAACTTATCTGGGGTCAGAGAACAGAAAAGCCACTAGTTAGTTAGGCAGTGATAGCACACGCCTTTAATCCTAGCATTCCAGAGATAGAAATCCCTCTGGATCTCTGTGAGTTCAAGGCCACATTGGAAATAGCCAAGCATGGTGACACACACCTTTAATCCCAGAAAGCCAGCCTTTAATCCTAGGGAGTGATGGTAGAAAGCAAAAAGGTATATAAGGCATGAGGACCAGACACTAGAGGCTTTTGGCCTGGTTAAGATTTTTGGCTGGTTAAGCATTTGGCCTGGTTAAGCTTCAGGCTTTCGAGCAGCACAGTTCAGCTGAGATTCATTCCGGATGAGGACTCAGAGGCCTCCAGTCTGAAGAGACAAGACCAGCTGAGGATCCGGCGAGGTGAGATAGCTGTGGCTTGTTCTGTCTCTCTGATCTACCAGCATAGACCCTGATAAGTGGCCTTGGGTTTGATTTTATTAATAAGAACTTTTAAGATCATGCAACAGCCATCTCTCCAGTCTTACTTTTTTTTTTTTTTTTCAAAAAAAGCCATATTTTATTTTATTTAAAACTTTTTTATATGTATGGGTGTTTTTCATGGATGGATGTCTGTGCACCATGTGTGTGCCTGATGCCCTTGGAGGCCAGAAGACATCAGATCCCCTGGAACTGGTGTTTTAGACAGTTGTGAACAGTCACCTGGGTGCCAAGAACTGAACCCAAGTCCCCTGGAAGAGCAGCTAGTGCTCTACATTGCTGAGCCAGCTCTCAAGTCCCACTTAAATTTTAATATAGGGTCAGGTAGCCCAGGCTGGCCTCAAGCTTGCTCTTATGCAGCAGAGGATGCCCCTGAACTCCTGATCCTCCTGCTTCCATGCTGGGACATAAGCTACCATACCTGACTTATTGGAACAGAGTGTTACCATAGCCCAGGCTGCTGCAAATCCATAGTGATTTGCTTCCAGAGTTCTGCTGCTAGGGGAGACAGGCATGAGTCACCATAGCCAGTTTGTTACTTTTTAAAAAAATGACCTGTAATAACTATTTTCGGTTAACACTGCTTTTTCTCCATGACCAACTCATTAACAAGGTAACTAACTATTCAATCATTAAGGCATTTTTTTTTTTTAATAAGTCACCTAGGTTAGCCAGATGGCTAGTTGGGTAAAAGTGCGGAGCCTGAAAACCTGACTTCAATCCCTGAGTCCCACATGGTAGGAGAGCTGACTCCTGAACATTTTCCTCTGATCTCCAGGCACGTGAAGTAGCACATGACCCCCCCACCCCGGACATACAAAAATAAATGTAATATACACTTTTAAAACCCAATGCTTCATTAAGCAATAGAAAATTATGAGTAACTTTTTAGAACTTGGACCTCAACATTTCTTGGCTATTTAAATAAAAATGCAGACATCTTCACATTGCTACTATGAGTTTCAAAAGAATAAGTTACTTCTAAAAGCTATTTATATGTAAGGACAGAAGAGCACACAAGCAAGCTGGAACCTTTCCACGTCATTGTCTCTGGGATTCGAGCAGCAGAGGCCTGGTGTGAACGGAAGAGCCTGATGGCCGGGGTCCAGTCTAGATGCTTCGGGCTGAGGAACAAGAAGTTGAACTGTGCATACATTAGCTTGACTCATAAAAACCAAAGGGTCTCCTTCAGACTGAACAGGGCTAAGAGCTAAAACCTCAGCAGCCACGGGGTGGGTATTTCTAAAACAGGACTTCTCAACATGTCAGAAGAGCTAAGGAGGCTGGAGAGACAGCTCAGCAGTTAGGAACACTTGTGGCTCCTGCTCAGGACCCAAGGACATGTCCCAGCACCTATATGTCAGTTCACAGGCACCTGTAACTTGAGTTCTAGGGGGATCCCATGTTCTCTTCCAGCCTCCTTGGGCGACTGCACACACACACACACACAAAACCTTCAGCCGGCAGTGGTGGCACATGCCTTTAAACTCTGCACTTGGGAGGCAGAGGCAGGCAGATCTCTGATTTTGAGGCTAGCCTGGACTCAAGAGTGAGTTCCAGGACAGCCCAGGCTACACAGTGAAATCCTGTCTCGGAAACAAAACAACCAAACAAAAATAAAATAAAATAAAATAAAATAAAACCTTCAAAAAGCAGGGTGCCAGGGACACTCATTGCTCTTATTTTTGAGAAGCGGCTGCTCATTAGTTTGGGGTGCTTCTTGGTGGCTTCCTTAGAGGAAGGTGCCCTTAATTTGAAAACCACCCCTTTTTTGCAGGGGCTCAAAACTTGATTTGCATCTAATTCTTTCTCAGCAGGAATCAAACCCTGTTGCAGACCATCTACCCCTCCTCACCTAAAGCCTACTGGAGGTCCAGTCTGTAAGGGAACTGCACCTGTTTCCTGTCCATATAAAAGTTTCTCTAAGAGCCCTCGAGGCGCGGCCTCTCGTGCTACCTTCCTGAAATGCAGATTTATTCGGAGCAGTATTACTACTATAATACACAATAAAACTATAATAACCCTGTAAATAATAATTACACATTCATTGTGTATATATACCCAAGTCTTACAGGGCAAATGGCTGAGCTGTCTTCCTGTTTCTTAATAAAACCACCAAAGTCCTATTAAAACTTTCTTAGATAAACTACAAGAGAACTTTCTTCCTTCAACATGTACTAGCAAGAGGGCAATACTCAAAGTGCCTTGATATTTAAGCTTCTACATGCCCTGACATCCAGTGAATGATGACACCTTTCAGTTTCATGACACTAAATACAAAAGCTGTTATTCAACATTTGTAAAGGTGAGACGCTCCAAAAACAAGATATATTTAATACTTTCAGTGATGAGGCAACCTCTTTTTTTTTTCCAATTATAATTTAGTCTCTATTATTCTGGTTTCTCTTCAGACCATATGAAATGCCTGCCTTTTCATAATTTTGTTTCTGTATATTCTCCATGAAGGGTGTGTGTTCCAAGTAGCTCTCTTCTGTCCTTGTCATGTAAGCCCTTTGCTTCTACTCAGCAGAGGAGAATGGGGCACCTCTCTGCTTAGATGACTTTGAAGGAGTTATTTCTGCAGAAAGGATTCTCCCACAATTCTGCTGTTAGCAGGGACCTCGACTATGGTTCCAAGTTTAAGTAGCAAATGAGCACTTACCATCCCAAAGAATATGAATTTCAAGACTCCTGCTGTGTAGATTCTGAACACCATACCCTCTAATATATTTGTGATGAAAAGCTATTGCTTTAAAAACGTTAACTATCATATCCGGAAATACCAACCGACTCAATGGCAAAGAGGAGTCCCCTGTGTTTTAGAAGGGAACCAATACAACTGAAAAATTCCAATTACACAGTCTTTGTATAGGTTAAACATCTAAAGATAAGAAATGTTAAATGAACAACTTAAAACAATTATGCCATATTCACCCAGATGACATGTTTTTATTTCGTACTTCCAGTTACTTAGAATAAATATTTATCGGCTTTCATATTCATTTATTATTTGATCTAAAAGAACTTACTGAATAAAATGCTCAGTTCCAATGTATCCACAAAGATAAAACTACCTTGGGGTATTTGCGGAAGAGTGTAGACGAAGAGAAACAGACACTACGATACAGTTGTGTGGATGACGTTAAACATGTGTCCCTGTTGACAGTCATCCCCGTGATTTGTCCACAGCCACAGATATCCATGCAGTGCAAGAGGGCCCAGGGTTGCCCATAGGAAGCTGGTAACCCAGTGGGAACCAGGGCTTTTAAGGTCTCTTAAAAACGTAACGTGGTCGAACAAAAAAACAAAACCCAAAGCAACCAAAAGACCTCGATAAGTGTTCCAGTTAGCGACTCCTTGGCAACTCAGATGTAACCAAACGACTTTGGTGGGCGATTAGAATGAAACGTGCAACGCTCTCTTTCAACAAAACCTATAAAGCCCGTAAATTATGTTCGGCTCTGAGAATCGGCAGTTACTAGCACCTTCCTTCGCACTTTTTAATATTCTATACAGTTCTGCATCCACGGCCTTTTCATTCAATTATTGCCCTACACAAGGTCTCCGGTGGCTCTCGGGGAATCGCTTCTTTTAAGGCTGCCCTGGCAGGACATCAGAATGCCAAGCCTCTGGGTCGCGATCCCGCCCTCGCTCCTCGGAAGGTGGGAACATCATGCGCTTAGACTTGCTTATTTAATTGCAGGCATGGAAGCAGACCCAGTCCGAACGGATGCGCCGAGTGGGCGGCCCAGGGTGTGATCTGTCCTTCCTGCGCTCCCAGAATGCGCGCCCTTCCTGGGCCTGCCCGCGCCCGCGCGCCCCAGGCCTCGTCCGCCCGCCAAGCACCTAGAGGATGCCCCCGCGAGGACCCCGCCCCTCCCGCGTCCACGCACCTGCGGCCCCGCCCCCGGTCACGAACCTTCAGGTCCACGCACCTGCCCTGCCTTCCCTCCCGCCCCCCGCGCGCAGCCACCAAGCTGCAGCCGCGCTCCTCCTCGGCCGCCCGGGTATCTAAAGGGGTCCGTCTCCAGCACCACAGCCAAATGGCTGAGCCTCCCTGGCCCGCTGCGCAGGCCGCCCATTGGACCCTGCCCCCCGCCGCCGCCGTCACCATTGGCTGGCATCCGGAGCCTCGCCACTCGATTGGCTCGTGCTGCCGCCGCTCCACGCCGGAGCCGCAGGTCCCGCCTTCACGGCGATCAGGTTAGTGTGCGCCGCGGGTGCTGGGGGCTCGAGAACCGAGCGGAGCTGGTTGAGCCTTCAAAGTCCTAAAACGCGCGGCCGTGGGTTCGGGGTTTATTGATTGAATTTCGCTGGCGCAGGATCCTCTGCAGAGAGAGAGCGCGAGAGATGGATATGGACAAACGGATTCATTTAGAGCTGCGGAACAGGACGCCCTCTGATGTGAGCATTTGCCAAAAATATCTCTGTCGGTCCATTCTCCTACTTTGTGTTATGTGTGCGTGTGTGTTTGGGGGGAAGGCACTTTTTTTTATGGAGGGGGTTCCGGGGTGGTGTAGGGCTTGGGATCGGACTGCAAATGAATTGCAAGGTTGGAT
The DNA here is from genome assembly GCF_004664715.2 of Peromyscus leucopus. Classification (NCBI taxonomy): domain Eukaryota; kingdom Metazoa; phylum Chordata; class Mammalia; order Rodentia; family Cricetidae; genus Peromyscus; species Peromyscus leucopus. Next base: position 10,535,871 of record NC_051069.1, on the reverse strand, counting down.
TGGGGGGGGGGGTTGCAATGCCATCGGAGCATGTTCTGGCCACCGCCGCCGCTGCCCTTGGTGTGTGACTACCTGTGCGTGTGCTCCCGCGTGTGCGGGTATGGGTGCGAGGGTGTGCGTGCGAGTGTGCACCCAGCTGGGGGCCGGCGGGGCGCACGCGTTCGGGTCGGAGGGAACGCGGCGATCTCACCCTCGTCCGAGCTCTCAGCTCCCACGACTCGCGTCTGGATGGAAAAGATGATCGAGGGGAGGAGATGGGCTGCCTCCTGGATTAAACAACAAAAAGGGGGTGTTATATTTTAGAAACGTACCCCCCTTTCCGCCCCCTCCCGCGCCTGCCCCCTCCTTTTGCCGTCTCTCTTTCGCTCGCTCGTTCTCTCGCACACAATAAGTTTTGGGATTCGCGGGTCCGGTTTAGTTTCTGATCAATGTGGCCCAAGGCCCCCGGGGAGAGCGCATGGGGACCCGGCTGCTGCGGAGTTGGGAGATGGCTCGAGTTTAAAGCGCGTCTTCGTTTCTCTGCGGGGATGAGGCGAGAGGTGGGGAGCCATATTTGTAACTTTGTCGTGTTCGTGAACGCGCCCTTTCTCTCCCTCCCTCCCTTTCTCTGCCTGCCTTCCTTCTTCTCCTTTCTCTCTCACTCTTTCCACCCCACCTTTGGGCCAGATGCTGTCTTTTCTCCCTTCTTCCTCGCGGAAAGGGGGGGGGTTACCTTAGGAGGAGGGGGAGGGATTGTGGAGTGTGCAAATGCTCAGATAATCCTCACGCCTCCCCAACCACGAGCGTTCGCTAGTGTAAGTTGACCGAAGGCTGCGTCCCGGTGAGCCCCTGGCCCCCGGCTTCCTCCCCAGATGCCAGCCTTGGCACCCTGATGCCCCATCGGCACCAGCTACCCCACCTCTGGGTCCCTGCTTCTCCCGGGGTGGGCTCCCTGGCAGCCATTCGGCTCCTGGTTAATAAATGGGCACAGGAAACTTTATCAGGACCCGAGGTGCCCAGAGCTGGTGCTGCTGTGGGGACTGGCCCGGTCTACATTCTTGCGGGCACGGCTGGCACGCAGCTCTGGGATGGGCAGTTCGTCTGGCCGTCGCCGTTATGGATTGGGCAGCGGCGGGAGTATGGCAGGAGGAAACTTACACCGGTGGGAACAGGCAGGCTGGGCGCGAGCCCACTGCTAGGGGAAGTGAGGGTGGGAGACTCGAACGCTACTGTTTATTTTTGTCTCCCTCTCGCTTTCACACACTCGTGTTGTCCCTACGAGTTGGCCCATCCGAGAGACCCTAGGGTCTGGGGTGGAAACCCTGGCCGACTTCCCCTCAAGGCCCGGTCTTGGGGAGAAGGGTCTCGCGGGCGGGAAGATCCCAGGTCCAGCCTAGGTGTCTGGGGTTCGGGCGAGTTGGGGGCTCGCGCAGCACGTTGCGCTGACCTGTCGCCCCCCTAGTCACTTGGCCCCTCGAATCCTGACAAAGGCAGGCCTCGTTTCCTCTTTTCCTCTAGTTCCTCCCTCCAAACCTGAGTAAGACTTTTGAAAACAAGCTCCTTTTCTGCCGTCCGCCCATCCTCACGCAGCTGTGCACTGGAGACGTGCCTTATGGCGCGCAGGGCGGGGAGGAGGGGGCGCCGCCAGCAGCAGGACTTGCCGCGGGGCTACCGGGTTCGGCCGGTGGCGTCCCGACCCAGTCCCCGTGCCCGATCCGGGGGTGGAGGGGGCTGGGTGTGGTGCTGGGGGAGGGGGCCGAACGCGGGCTTCCCGCGTACTTTCCGGAAGACCCCTGTACGTAGTTGGGGGGCTCCGGGGTCGCGGCGAGTAGGTGCGCATAAGCGCTGGGCCGGCCCGAGCGATCCACCGTACTAGCCAACCCGGAGCGAAACGGAAAGCGGGTCGAACCGGCTCTTTAAACTTCCCCGAGTGTGTGCGCTGGGGGAGGGGCGGGCGCGCTGGGCTGGGCGCGATTTCTCACGCTTCGCCCCCTCGCCGTTGAGTCCGCGGCCCACTCGCCGGCCCCGGGGCTCCCGGCGGGGTGGGGCGCGCGGGTGGCGGGGGAGGGGCACTTGCTGCGCATGGGGGAGGGGAGGGCAGAAAGCTCTCGAAAGAGGGACAAAAGGGGTGGGGGAGGAGGAACTGGCTTTTTTTGTTGTTGTTGTTTTTCTGGTTTTTTGTTTTTTCAAATAAACGTTTTTTTGGAAAACAGATCATTCCGGGGAGCCTCCCTCCCCACAGTCCCGTCCCCCCGCCGCCCCCACGCACCCACCTTCAGCAACCTCTCTCCCAAGTCGCATCTCGGGGACTGGTGGCCGCGACGCCGCCGAACTAGGACGAGCAGCCATGTTTCCCGGGGCGCCGGCGGCCCGCCCCTCCCCCACGGCGGCCGCGGACCCGGCTCGGCGGGGACCCGGGTGCCCAGCGGAGGGGACCCGGGCGCGCACAGGCGCAGCAGAAGCTCGGCGGCGCGGGCCTGGGGATTGGGTCTGGAGAGGGCGAGGCGGGCCGGGGGCTCTCGCCCGGCTCGGACCTGCGGGGCCCTGTCCTCGTCATTTGCACTGCTAGGCCGGCGGGAGACCCAGCCCCAGGGTGCCTGGCATTCTCGGGGTGCAGGGGCGGCCGTCCCCGGCTCTACGCCGGTGGCTCGCCTGTCGGGCACCGAGCTGCCATTTTGTCACCGTGGCTGTTGTCGTGCTGGAGGGGGGGGAGCGAGAGCCTTACGCCATCGCCCCGACGGCCGCCCTCCAGCAAGGTGGCTTCTGGGGGAGCTGGCCCCAGGGACACCCCCACCCCACTTTCGCATTCGGTCTTATGGGGGCTCCCACCCCGCGCCCGGGGTCCCAGGATCCCGAAGCTATCGAAGCCCTGAGAAGGTGACGGTCTCCTTAGCAAGCGCCCCCCCCCCCCTTCCTCCTCGACTCCCTGCCTCCTTCTCCCCCCCCCCCAACCCCCGCCCTCGGCTCGGTTTTCCGCGGTGGCTCCCGCTGCGCTCTGCACGTAGTGAAAGGTGGCCTTGAAGGCGAAGCGATTGCTCTGGTGTTTGCGCCTTCGGCGGAAATGATAGGGTGGTGTTTGGAGGGTGGGGGTGAAACTGGAGGGCGGGAGGGGCTCAGGCTCGCCAGTCTAGTGGCCCTAACTGAAGTCGAGGGCGTCGGCCTCCTACCCGGGAGGGACAAGTTGTTGGGATGCGCTGGGGAAACGCCCTCCGGGGCTGGGCTCTCTGGAAAGGTTGGTCGAGTTTCAGGTGGGTGCAGCACCCTGCAGGCTGGGGGAGCTCTCTCGCTATTTATCCTTTGCCTCCCCCCCCTTTTTTTTCTTTTTGTTTTGGTGGGGCAGGTAGCTAACTACATACTAACCACCACCCTAAACCGAAAGAGAAATAGGACTTTCCTTTAAAAAAAAAAAAAAAAAAAAGGAAAGAAAAGTAAACTGTCTTTTTGTGTTGACTTAAGACTCAGGCAATTTGTTCCCAATGCTGGTCCGGATGTGGGACTCAAGAGTATGGTAGGCACCTCCCTGGCTGTAGGCTGGTGTCTGCATGCAGAGACTAACTTTCATGGAAGTGGCTGGCAAAGGCTGCCATCCGAGCCAGAGTCTACTTTGACCTCTGGAATGCATTGCGTGTTTTTTTTCCAGGCTGACTTACTGCCTAATTGGGTTCAAGTGGCCCGGTATTTGCTCCAATTTATGCAAGCCAAGCGGAGATTCAGAGGCAGAGAACGGAGTGAGGCCTTGGTGTGGTGGCGATCAGTTGAGTCTTGTGACTGGCGCCGGGGCTGCTTGTTTTGAATCTGAAGTTCCATGGTGAATCTGAAGCCACGCAGACCTGGGTTTGAAATTCACCAGCTACACGGAGGTGGGGTCCTAAACTGTGGTTCAGGACAGGTTAACTCAGTTTACCTCCAAAGCTTTGCACATATGTCCTGTAAGATGGGGACGGTGCTGCTTTCTCAATAAGTGACAAAGATGGTTTGATTTGGCTCTTAGCAGGTGCATCGTTTAGTCTCAGATGCTGGGAAACGGTGAGGGATAACTAAAGGCGTCCTGGAGGTTTAAAATAACTAACAACTCCAACAATAATAGCGGATGCTTACATAGTCTCTTACTGTGTCTGGCATATTGCTAAGTGGATTACACACATCAGTTAATTTATCCTCACAAGGGCACTGCGTTAAGGACCGTTGTTATTCTTATATTAAATGTAAGGAAATCGAGGCAGAGCTCCAGGTCACCACCAGTGCAGGACCCAGATTCTAGCTCGTGGGACATACTCAGCTTCTGTACTGCCTTGAAGCACCATGACTAGTTAGTTGTATTTTTGTAAAGCACCATGAGGAAGGGCTTTTTTCTCCTTAGCCTTGGAGTTATGCCACCTTATTAGCGAGAGGGTGGGTTTGGGTTTGTTGATATTGCGGACATTGAAACAAAGCATAGGTTCCTGTTGAAGCTTTAGATGGGATCAGACGGGCAGGGTGGGTAGGCATTTTAAGGGGAAGCCTTACCTTGGTTTCGAATATAAATGTACATCGTTTTAAGGTGAGATGAATCTGGCCTCTTAGATGTTGGGGCACACTTTTGGGGTAATGAGAAGACAAGCAGGATCCATTCCTAGCTAGTGCTTATTTGGGGTCTTAGCTATAATGCATTTTCTGTTTTTATTTGTCTTTTCTCCAGAAAGAACAAAAATTCTGGGCAGAATAGGCAGGCTCTTGGTGTTAGGGTGTAGCATGCTAATAACACTGCCCAGAGCCACTTGCCTGACCCTGCCTGCCATTCCACCATTCCTTAGGGACTGGGAGGCAGGAGGGAAAAACTCCCCGCTGTGAGGATGGATCACCTAGGGCTCAAAGTCAACCTCAGAGGCCATCTGTGTGGACAGTAGAGAAGGGAGGTTGTGTGGCTCTGTAGTTCACTAAAGCCCAAACATGACCTATATTACCAGCTCACCAGGGGAGCGGGTGAAATGCAGATTCCTGGGCTCCACCCCCCTGGGTCTAGGTTTACTGCCGGGTCACTGAACTGCAGCTAAGTGGCTTGTCTTAAGCCACATGAGTTGAAAATAATTTGTATGTCTGAACACTGAGGGATCTGATGTGGGACACCAACCTTTGGTTCCTCCTCCCTACAAATTGCACCTGTCACTTTAACAGACTTGTATTACCAGGGGGAAAAAAACTGTACCCGTTATATTTTGAACTTGATCAATAAAAGAATTACAGGGATGTGTGTATCTTTTTTGTCGTAAAAGCACCTGTGTTGAGTTGTCAATTTTGCTTCTTGGTGAAGTTTACTACCTGGAATGTTTGTACATCTCTGTTTAGCAGGCTAGGGGAGGTCCCCGGGGTCTTGTGCTTTGATTTTTTTAGGTATGTGGCAAGTCCTACATTTGATGTGCATTGTGGATTTTCCAAGACCTTCTGTATATACCTTTAAGCTGGTTGGATCCTCACAGAACTCAGCCCCAGCTCACCAGCCCCTGTAGGAAGTTGTTCTCATTCCTGGCTCCCTGTAGAGCAACCCTCTCCCTCAGAGGTAGAGGAGAACTTTAAACCACCCGATTCCAGGCTTTGAGGCCTACTGAAGGCAGATCTGCTCTGTACTCAGTGGCTGGCGTCAGGATCAGCACAGATCACTGAAAACTCCAGGTCACCCCGGCACCTCCTTCTTAGGCCTGCTGTTCTTCTACTGTGCATGCTTCCTGGGGAGACAACCCACAGCAAAGCAAGATGGCTTTGGGTTCAAAACCCTTGTCCAACTGCAGCTGTTTGTTTGTTTGTTTGTGGTTTTTGTTGTTGTTATTTTGTTTTTCGAGACAGGGTTTCTCTGTGTAGCTTTGCGCCTTTTCTGGAACTCACTTGGTAGTCCAGGCTGGCCTCGAACTCATAGAGATCCGCCTGGCTCTGCCTCCGGAGTGCTGGGATTAAAAGCGTGCGCCACCGCCGCCCGGCTCAGCTGCAGCTTCTTAATGCCTCAGCTCCTAAGCAGGAGTGAGTGGAAGGTGACACTCCTAACAGTAGTTTCAGACCCTGTCCCCTCTCTTGGCTGGGGACACATCAGCAGCCTCTCAAAGTGACTTCCTTGGGACTTCTGCAGTTAGCCATTCTCCCTGTTCCGGTGTAGTGGGAAAGGTGCCTGACTTGCTAACTCACCACGCTGAAGGGCTGGGTGATGTTTACATCAGCTGTCTGCTCACCCCTCTTCCCTCTGCTCTGGAGCCCAGAGCTCATTGCTGAGTGGCTGTGATTGGCGTCTGATGCAATGAACTTGGTCCAGCCTTCTGCCCTGAATTCTGACTTGGAGACTTTCCCTTTTGGACTCTTATCTCCTAGTTCCACTCTCCATCAGTGCCCAGCACTTGCTTCTCACAGACAGGTCAAGAACCACGAACTTGACTTATGTTACACTGGAACATAATTATACAACAGATACTGAACACCCAGCGTGTTTGCGTGAAAGAAAGGGCTTCTGGCTGGAACAGAGGTAGTTGTTACTCAGAACATCTCACTTAATAACATCTGCTGAAGCCACATGCGCAAAGCACCCATGGCCTTCATCCACCTTCCCAGACACGGAAACAGACTCCTTGTATAGAACCAATTGTCCAGATGATACTATTGTCTTCATGCTGTGTGTCAAGCCCTGTCCTCTGCCATGCCCCACAGCACTGGGGCGAGGGGTGGGACCTCAAACTGATCTTGTTTGAGCTCCATGCTGTGCACCTCCCCCACCCCCATTTTACCATTTTCTTTACCAAACTGGCTCCAGGCAGGACGTTTAAGAGATGACCCCCCTACTCTACTAATTCCTTACTCTGGTGTATTTACATTTTGAGAGTCTTTCTTAGTGGGGAAATTATTGAAAACTATTAGAGACTTGGATGTACTCCTCAGCTTTGTCATTAACTGGAGTTGGACAAGTGGTTCAGCTTCTGTCTCTCCATCTCAAGTGAAGGGGTGTGTGTTTAGGGCTGGGGGTGTATGTAATTTGCTTACTAGAGTGCCTGGCTGGAATAGACAGATCGCTAGGTTCTGTCTTCCACACTGCATAAACCAGATGCAATCCCAGCACTCAACTACAAGCCGGGCACTTCAAGGGTGGAGGCTGGAGAATCAGAAGCTGAAGGCCATCCTCAACCACATGCTGAGTTCAAGTTTAGCCTGTGCTACATAAGACCCTGTCCAAATAAATAACGTGGGGGTGCTGAATTAGCTCAGTGGTATTCAGACTTTTTGAACCCACTAGTGACATGATCCATACTGTTGCCCAGCACATATGTATGTATATACATACATAATACATACATACATTTTTTTTTTTTTTTTTTTTGGTTTTTCGAGACAGGGTTTCTCTGTGTAGCTTTGCGCCTTTCCTGGAGCTCACTTGGTAGCCCAGGCTGGCCTCGAACTCACAGAGATCCGCCTGGCTCTGCCTCCCGAGTGCTGGGATTAAAGGCGTGCGCCACCAACGCCCGGCTTACATACATATTTTTAAAACACACTTGATTCAATGGGAAGAAAATACGCTAGTTTAGACTCAAGTTGATTTCACTCTATTACTGTTTGAAAAATTAAAAGTTGGGTATTAAAATTCCTTCAGCTGTCTTGCGGTTTGGGTTTGGGAATAGAGCGAGTATTTTCTCTGCATTGAGGCAACAGTGCTTTTCTCAGTTTCCTAACAACCCAGTGCTGGTCCCGAGTCCCCAACTGCTCAGGTTACTCTTGTCTATTGTCTACCCCCGGACAACCTCATGGTAAAAGTAGCCATTAGCTTAAGTGCCTATCCTAGGTGGGTGCCTGCCAGAGTTATTGGCTCTGCCAATGCTCTTCACTGCCATGTCGCCTAGCCCTTCTTTATGCCGTACACCAGGAAGGGCACCCACACTTTCTTTCACTGAGTCAAGGTTTTAGAGAAGGGTGCCTGGTGTGTGCTCGTCTCTGTCCCTCCCCTCCCCTCACAGTGTCTAGGAGTCTCTAAGTGAGGCTGCCATAGTGCCTACCAACAGTCTCGGGCACCGTAAGCACTGCTGCTGCCATGCTGTGTGGTGGCTGGCAGTCACTTTAAAAAAAAAAAAAGAGGGCTCAGTGGTAAAGGACTTGCCACACTACCTTGACCTGAGTTCAGATTCTCCACCCACGTAAGAGCTGGAGATGTGGAAGTGTGACCTGAGCATCTGTAATCCAGGGCTCCAGAGGGGCGGAAACAAGACCAGCTCTGGAAGCTTGCAACAGAAAAAGGGTAGACTCAGTCTCAATCGAGGTGGTGGAACTCAAGGACCAGCACCTGTGGTTGTCCCCTGGGGGCGCGCACGCGCAGGAAAGAGGAGCAACTTAACTTTAAAGTACTCGTTTGTGTAGGGAAAGAGGCTAGAATCTGGAGATGCCAACTTGCCGGAAGGAGCAGTTCAGTAGCCGCCGCGGACCCCAGGACCCCCTCTAGGTGCAGGAGCAGCTGCAGCCTTGCAGAGCAGCCCAGCCCAGCCCTCAGCCCTGCACGGCCTTCCCATCATCCTTTCTGTAGAGGGTGCTGTGTATGATCAGCCCTCTCTGGGCAGCTCCTTTCCTCACGGCACAGCGAGAAAAGTGTGAAGCGTCCTCTCAGATTGCCTCCTGCTCCTCCTATCCCGAGACAGCTTCCTCAAGAAAAGCCAGTCTCCTGGTTTTCGAAGCAGTCCTCTGCAGTTCCTCCTTGGTGTGTGTCTGTCTGTCTGTCTGTGTGCACATGCATGTATGCCATGCTCCTGGAGATCAGAGGACAATTGGAGTTGCTTCTGTCCTTCCACCGTGTGGGTTCTGGGAATTAAACAGTCAGGGGTGGCAGCCGGCACCTTTATTCACGTGCTCAGCCATCTCTTCCGATTGCTCTCTCTCTAGATTCTTTTCTAGCTGGGATACTTCTGTGGTTGGACCTGGACAGGGGCAGCACTCCGGAGACCAAGACAGGAGGATCACAGAGTCAGCCTGTGCTACACAATCAAGAACTTGACTCAAACAAAACACAGCAGCAGACCCCTTGATTGAGCTGTGTCCCTCCGTGGTGGCCGTCTCCTGTCTTTCAGATGACTGTAACTGCATTTACCATCCCTGTCACCTCTCTGAGAGGAGCAAATCCAGCTTTGCTTCCTGGATATAGCTCTGGGGATCCGTCAACCTTTATTTCTTTTCTCCCATGACTCTTGCAGTGTTTGGAGTCCTAGACTTTTGTGAATATATCATTAGTCTTTCTGGATGTGTTCTTTATGGCTCTGGCCACTTCTCAAGTTTCTAACATGTTAAACTCAGTCGAATGCGGGACCTGGGCCCCCTCTACTCCCCGCCCTTCCCTGGGACATCTCACGCATTGATACCTGCAGATACTGAGTGCCTGCGCTGTGATATTTTCCTCTTAGCTGCACGCCAGCTGGGTACCCAGCAGCACCCTGCACTCAAGTCCAAAGGGAACCCAGACCTCCGTACCCTGCCTGCCCACCCCTCCTTTCCACCCACATGTCCTGTTTACAACACTGTCTTCTTACTCTATCCCAGTTGGCCTCTCCACCACACAGTTCTGGTCTCTTGGAAGCCAGGCTTCCAACTTCAGATGACATGGTTTGGTTTGGTTTTGCCATCCTGTGTGTAAAATTCACCACTGGGATAAAGTCTAAAAATCCTTAGTACGATCAACAACGTCCGCGTGGTTCACCCCGCGCTGGCCTTTTAACTGGTCTTTACCCTCCCTTGGGCTTCTAGCACTTTCCCCCCTCCATTTGAATCCAAACCACTCCCGCCACAGTTTTGTAGCTAATTCTCCCCTCCCCTTCCTTCCGGGGGAGGGTCTAGGTCAGATTTCTTTTGTTGTAAAACTTTCCTAGGATTTCCCCTGTAATTGCACATTCCTGGCCCCATTAATTAGCATCTCTTTCCCTTGGGGAAAGCCAGTGTGCTTTAAGGGGCCTGGGCTTCCTTCACCCCGGGGTCTCCCCAGGGCTCTGCAGTGTACCCACACTTGGCAAGCAGGCATTCTCTTAGTGTTGGAGTGAGGGCCTTGCAGTATTTACATGGACTGGTTTCTTAACCCGGACTGTCTGGCAGGCAGGAGCTGGAAGCCCTGCTGATTGTCAGAAGTTTCTGATTGAGGTACCTCGGCGTGGGTGATGTGCGGTCTCTCAGCACATCAGTGGGCTTTCAGGGTTTTTTCCCCAAATATTTTAGGAATAAAAAAAATGGAATTCAAACGCTACAATCTCTACCTTCCACTTGTTTTGTTGTTTAATTTCTCCCCCATCTCATGCTGTTTGGTTATCTCAACTTTGCCAACTAAAACTTGAAGAACTGGCACCTTTTTTTTTTTTTTTTTTTTTTTTTGACAGAATTCTTGTCATGTGGCCCTGGCTAGTCTCATTTCCTATATAACCCAAGCAAACCTTGAACTTGAGGCCTGCCTCAGCTTCCCAAGCAATGAGATTATAGATGTGTGTTACCACACCTAGACATTGTTTTTATTTTATTTATTTATTTATTTAAGCTAGGTTCTCACTGTGGTAGCCCAAGATAGCCCCCAATTTGTGGTCCTTCTGCCTCAGCTTTGGAAATGCTGGGATTACAGGTGTAAACCACCATATACCCTGTTCCTCCCCTTTTCCAAGACATGGTGACCTTGCTGTCTTGCCAATGGCTGTCCTTGGACTCATCATGCCCCTGCCTCAGCCTACCAAAGTAGCTGTGACGATAGGTGTGTGCCACTGCACCCAGCTACTTTTCTGTCTTTTAATTATGGATTGTTTACATAGAAGCATACATTAAGTACCTCAGAGAACAAAAATGAAGGAGACATTTAGAAAATATTCAAAGTAGCACTATTTCTTCCCTGCGCCAAGTGGATTATCCTGGACAGTTCATCTAAGAGTCAGTGTCCAAAATATTCTCTCTCTAACTTCCTTTCTTCCTTCCTTTTTCAAACTTATTTTATGTGCATTGGTGTGAAGGTGTCAGATCCCCTGGAACTGGAGTTGCAGACAGTTGTGAGCCACCATGTGGGTGCCGGGGACCCTCTGGAAGAGCAGCCAGTGCTCCTAACCGCTGAGCCATCTCTCCAGCCCCCTTTCTTTTTTTTTTTTTTTTCCTTAAGACAGGGTCTCACCGTGTAGTCGTGGCTGGTCTGGAACTCTCCGAAATTTGCCTGCCCTTGCCATCTAAGTGCTGTGATTAAACGTTTGTGCCACCACATCTGGCTTGCTTCCTTTATTTTTAACTTGGTTATAAAAGTCCATGCTGTAAAAGAAGTGCTCATACCATGCCAAACATTGTCCATGTGCTGATCTTCCCAGCCCTGGCATGGGGGGCATGGTGAGGGGCAGTCACAGTGCCCTCTAGTAAGCCAGCCTGCTTAAGGTACCCAGCTCACCAAAGACCACTGCTGCATGGCAGCTTGATCGATTAGTCTGTGTGTGCACAGATCTACCAGATTCATTCTGAGTCTCCTGAGGGTCCCAAAGGGATATGCCCTGGGTTTTCCCTACAGATAGCCTGAGAAGCCAGGAGTGGCATAGTGAGAGGATTTCATTCCCATATACCAGCCAGTGGGTACCTGGGTGATTTTTCTCTTGCTTTTCTTTGTCTGAGAATACCACCAGGGAAGGATCTGCAGTAGGCTGGAAGATCGGCAATGGGGAGGAAGAATGAGGTTCAAGTGGCTGGTGGTGTGTGTGCCTGCCAGTATTGCTGTGTGAGGCTGTAGCAGAGTCCTGACTCAGTCGGCCACAGGACCCAGACCTGGATTTCTCCATTCAGCTGCCTCTCTCTGCAAAAGCCATGAGGACCATGGAAGGGGGGGAAAGGGGGCTGGCCGGGCAGAGGCAAGAATCTGTTATCGTAAATTTAGAGGGATCAGACATCTGGGGAAGGGACCCAGTCCCACTCACTGTAACCAGCTCGTCATCACCTTACCCTGACCTTACAGGAGGCCAACATGGTGTGACTGTGACGAAAAGTAAGAGGACCCCACAATCCTATTCCCTGTCCATCAGCCACGTCCAAAGCACCGGCATCAGAATAAGGCTGGGTTCCCCCAAGCCATTCGCCGGGCAAACTTGGTTAATTGCATTCTGTTCCTGTGTCTTGGGTGGCTTGGGTGGGGCAGAGGTGTGGGAGGACCAGATTGCAGAGAGCGCTGATGCCTGTGTCTTGCGGCGGAGCTTGGGTGATAGACAGGAGGAAAGAATGTGGCTAGTGACTCAGACTGCAGCCTCATCTGGGCACCAGAACGACCAGGGGAGTATCTGAGGAACTTCCCAGGCTCTACCCCAACTGCCGAGTCTGTCTCTGGGTGGTACCCGAATGCATGTATTTTTAGAAAGCTCTAGGGGGTACTTGAAGGCACAGTTGGGTGTAGCCACATTGAAGCAGGGTGCAAAACTTTTCCCAGTAGACAGGGAGACGCATGTTAAATGGAAGTAAAAGAGGAGAGCAGAACTAAAGGATGGTCCACGCTTTAATGTGCTGGGATGCAAGGACACATTTCTTGGCCTGTGTCTCTCTCCCTATCCCACCACGCATTCATGCCAAATTTAAACATGCCCGTGTTCTGCCTACCGCACTTGTGTGGTTTACGAACCTGTGTCCCACGAGGCTGATGTCCCATGAGGTCATACTAGAGGATGACCAAGAGTGGATCCTGGGGCCTGGGGAGATGGTTGGTGAAATGCCGTTTCTACAAGCATGAGGGGAAACAGGAGGATCCTTGAGCTCATTGGCTGACTAGCCTAGCCTAATCAGTGAGCGCCAGATTCAGTGAGAGACCCTGCTTCAGAAAACTAGATGGAGAGTAATTGAGGAAGATGTAGATCCACACAAACATGTGTACACAGCACTCAGGGACTTGGTCATTCCTTAGTCCCAGAGGCATGAAAGAGCCAATGGGCCTTCAGTAGGAAAGTGTGGCCGCTGGGTCCAGGCAGTCGCTGGGTCCAGGCAGTCGGGGGTAGGAGGCAGTATTTTGATGATATCAGCAGGTCGCTTCTGGGCCTCAGGTACCATCGCCGTAAAGTGGCAAATAACAGCCATGCCTTTTTCTAGGGTTTGTGACCAGAATGGAAAGAGGATGGTTTGCGCCGGGTATGCGAGGCAGAGCCTGAGGGCTACATTCTCCCCAAGAGGTGAAGGCACTCACTGTTCAGGGAGCCAGCCGAGCTGAAGAAGGCTGTTATGTGGTAGGGTAGCTTCAAAAGCAGATGGGAGACCTGAGGAAAGGAAAGAGCCTCTGGCTTGTGTGGAGGTGGACTGTAGGGACGAAGGCAGCTTCAGGCACGCGCTGCTCTGGGACTCTCGGGGATGGGGATGGGGCTGCCTGACTGGCCTTTTCTATACCAGCTGCCCCAGGGCGCCAGCCCTTCTGGCTCTCCACAGAGCTTTGGGCTGCTGCTTCTCATCCTTTATCTTTCAAACAGCTCCCCAGAGGTCCCTTCCCCAGGAAGTCCTACTGGACCTACTGGAGGGAGGGACCCCTCTGCCTCTGCCCAGGTGGCATCCAGGATGTGAGGCCATGCACGGTCTGTCTCCCCAGTGAACTCCCGTAACACTTCATGGGAGTGTGCTTTTCGTCTGGTCAGTGCTTCTCTGTACATTGACCAGGGAGCATACTGAGGGTGTTCGGGGTCCATTGTGACGTCCCGCAGCTGGAACAGGGAGGCTCCCTGGTGACAGATGCTTCTCAGCCTCCTGCCCAGCTGCCTGTGGGAAGGGGCCCCATTCACATGCAGGACCGGGAGCTGGCCTTCCTCTACCGCAGGTCCCCCCTTGCCATGAGGATTGGACATTGCCTAAGGTAGTGGGCTGTCGGTGTGCTCTGGGAGGCTGGGGAAGGAAGCTTCTGCAGAGGCTGGCCCGCAGCCATGGCAAGCAGCTCCACGCCTGAACACCATCTAGTTGGTGGCTCTGTTGCAGACATGCTCATATATATCTTGAGTGAATGCTGGTGTATCTGTTCTTCGGGGTGCGTCCATGAGTCTGGGGCGGTTTCTGGAGCAACACTCTAGGCTGCTGTTTGGGATGGGGTGTCGGGAGCCCAATTGGAATGCAGGCTATCCTCTTGGAAGGATACTGGGTTCGGGGCACATGTTTGTTTTCTGGGAGCATCCAGGGACTTTCTCTCTACTCCAGTGGCCAGTGTGGTCATTGTCAGGAGTGGCACAGGACAAGTTCACGTGTGCCCCTGAGTTTGACCAGTGGTCGGTCGTTAAACCCTGGCCAGATTAAATCTTGGTCTTGGACATAGAGCGGGGAGACCCTCTGCACCAGCACACAGACCTGTATTCCCTGAATGCATTAGCTCTATGAGGGTTATGGGCATGGATGGCTCAGTGGCAAGCAGCCCCTAACCGGCTGATACCTGATGTTATATGTAGTTATATAACCAGTTATATGCAGCTTGCCTGGCATTTCCCAGATGGCAAACAGTAGTGCAGGGCTAGAATCCCATCTCCCCTCTGATGACCACTCCCTCTGCCCTGGGTCATTGTCTACTGGGTATATTGTAGATTTTCTACATATGACAGTTAAGCAGACTGTCACATCACCTGTTGTGCCCACACAGCCCTCCCTTCACGGGGAGTAAGTTAATAAACCACCAGCAAAGGCACCACTATGTGCCTTGAAAATGAAGCTGTGGTCTAGGAGGGCTTCTTGGAGGAGGTGACATTTGAGTGGACAGCATAATAACCTCTGCTGGATTTGTAGCTTAAACTCCAGCTAGTCAGAAATGCCTTTACTGTCATTTCCCAAAGAACGCCCAAGACCCCAGGAGAATCAGATGTGAATATAATCTTATACCTATAATACAGAGCGTGGGGGGCTGAGGCAAGAGGATGGCAAGATTAAGGCCTGGGTGGATCCCAGAGTGAGTTCCAGGCTAACTGGGCAGCTCAGTGATACTCTGTGTTAATTGCAAGGTAAAAAGAGAGCCGGGATGTAGCCCAGTGGCAGAGTTCTTGCCTCGCATGCACAGAACCCTGGGCTCAATTCATGGAACTATACAAGACCGGGTTGGGTGGTGTGTGTCTGTAATTCCAGCACTTGGGAGACTGAGGCAGGAGGATGGGGAGTTCCAGGAGGCAGGGGGAAGAGAGAGGGGGTGGGACAGATGAACACAGTCGGGTGATCTAAATGAACGGGTACAAAAGTGGACAATGACTCTGATGTCCTGGCTGGCCAGGATTGTGCTCCCAGCAGCTCTGGGCAGGACCTTGCTGTCCCAGAATGTCTTGTTATCCTCTCAGGGCTTCTGCCTTGAGTGATCTGAACTTTGAAATGCATTTGTTAATTTACCTTTTCGGCTGTGGCTGGGTGTGTTGGAGGGAGTGGACTATGACCACCTCTGCCTGTATCTGGCAGCCAGCCTTCCGGGCAAGACTGACTACTTTTCAGTAGTCTTTCTCTGTCTGGACGGAGATTCCACCCATTGTGGTAACCTGGTCTGTCTGTCTGTCTTTTCTTTTTCTTTTCTTTGAGACAGGGTTTCTCTGTGTAGCCTGGCTGTCTGTAGACCAGCCTGACCTTGAACTCACAGAGATCCACCTGCCTCTGCCTATTGAGTGCTGGGATTAAAGGCGCGCACCACCGGACCCAGCTCTACCCTGAGGTTACAGTGGATCTGGAGAACACCCATCCCTGTTCTCTGGATTCTGTCTACACCTTTCCTGCCTTTACACCCATGAGTGGAGGCCCAGGTGCTTTGGAGTGGACTGGATAGAACTCTGTACTGCACATGGATGCAGGGTCCTAGTGCCCCTTGCCACCGGTATTTGTGGGGCGAGAACTTGACCAGCTTGTCCCAAGGGCCAGGGTGAATCACCTTGGGCCACTGGATTTTACTCAGAGAATTTGAAAGGAGCTTCTGGCTCCGGTGAGGCTTCCTGGTGTTTGTGGTGTTCCATAATAGTATGCTGCTGTCCTCTGAGCTTTTCAAAGGAAGCGACTTGGTGCTACACGGTGAGGAACAGTAATGTGAGTCTTTTAAATTGTGTTTTGTTTGCTTGGTACTGTTTTATGCCTGCGTGCCAGATGCCTTGTTTAAACTACAGAAGTGCTACAAAGTAGTTAAGATTGTTCCCTTGTAGGAGGTGAGGGGATGAGGCTAGGGAGGCTGCAGAGAGGACCTGATCAAGGTCATGGCTACTGGGGAGCTGCCCTGGGTGCCCAGCCAGGTCAACTTCAGAGTTGTGCGTGCAACCTAGATAGAACCTTAGCTTTGACCAACTGTCCCCTCCACCCCCACCCCACTTCCCTCCCCTTTTGTCTCACTGTGAACTTGGGTTCTCCTGGAGCTCTCAGCCTCCTGAGTGCTGAGACTGCCGGCAGGCCTCAGCCTGTGCCAGGGTCCTAGGGAAGGTTCCCTTCTCTTCATGGCTCTGACACACTTTATACAGTAAGTTTATGCCCACATACCCAGAGACTTTGACCGAGACCTGCAAAGTAGATACCACATTGTTTTCCAATAAAAGTAGACTAACATGTGATTAGGAGCAAACAGGAGCAGGGATTGGCATCCTCTTCAGCAAGGGCAGAAGAGCACCCTTGTGAATGGGCATGGCAGCAGTGTGCAGAGCACCTCCCTACCCTGTTGAGCTAAGCCCTCTCCTGGGATAAGAGGAGGCTTACTTGACCCTTCCTGAGCGCCTAGAGTGAGTTTTGGGTGGCACTTGTTGCTAGGTACTTGGTAAACATTACCTTTTGGATCTGTTAGCACACCACAAGGTATAGGTTGGGCCACTTGTTTTTGAGATAGGAAGACTGGCCCAGAGAGGTCAGGTTGGCAGGCTGGACCTCCCGTTTGTGTTGCAGTGGCCTCTTTTTTGCACGCCCCTCCCAGACTAGACACCCTTGGGTCAGGAGGCAAGGACGACATTGTTGCTGTAGCCCCATCTCCCGCTGCGGTCTCCACTGAGTGAGTTCTAGGCATTTGTGGGGTGGATTGAGGTTAAGTAACCCATCCAGACAGGTGTGCAGTGATGAGACCCTTAGGTTTGTAGGAGCCTGTGGACTGTGACCCTATAATCAGGGTGGGATCTGATTTCAACACTTATCACTAAGCCAGGTGGATGCAAAATGACATGTGCCAGCTTCTTTGGATTCCATGATTATTTATTACAGCTATGATTGGAAGCCACCCACATATCCATGAAGAAGGGCCTGGGTAAAAAACAGTGGCCATCCACACGACGGGACACCGTTTGGCTACAAATAAAAAGGGTTGTCAGTGGTCTAGGGCAGTAGCTCAGTGGTAGAGCATTTGCCTGGCATTCATGAGGTCCCAGGTTCAATCTCCAGCACTGCCAGGGAGGTTCTTGGGTGGGGTTTTGTTACTGAAACAGCCTGGCTCTCTAGCTTACGCTGGCCTCGTGATTCTCTCTGCCTCAGGCTCCCAAATGCTCAGGTGACAGGAATGTGCCATCATGCCCAGCCAAGGCAGATGTGAACTCTATGAGAAAAGGCAAGGTTAAAAAAAAAATCAGCGTTATAGGCTGGTTTGGGGTAAAGGAGAGAAAAATGGTTCAAAAATTTGCTCATTAAATCTAAACACACCCTGGAGATAGGTAGAGTAGTTAGTTACTAGACCAACAGAGGGTGGTGGTGAGAGGGGTCACTGAATTTTCTTGTATTGTCTGATTCTGAAACCAGGAGAATGAATGTATTACTAGATAATAATAATAATAATAATAATAATAATAATAATAATAATAACAATAACCTAGAAAACAAGCAACAACAGAAAATTGATTTTGGACCAGATATTCTATTGTATATCACATAGCTTCTTACTCTGTCCGGAGGGGAACACCCTGGCTGTCTCTGGCTCTCAGGAAGTTTGAGTAAGGCTTCGATGGCCCTTAGCAAGGAGCCTCCTCCGGGTGTTGACCCTTGTCTCCATCCCTGGAGTTTGTCCTCCAGCACACTGCCGTGGTGTAACTCAGCTGGTTCTTCTCCCAACAGAGTGAAGTGAAGGGTACGGCAGAGAGTGTTCCAGAGCATTCTGGCTGCTATATAGTGGAAGAGTAAAACCGCAGGATGTTTTCCCAGATTATTTTTAATGCCTTTCTGATTAGCAAACATGGAGGAGTAGGGGACTTGGGTGTACGACACCTCCTCTGTAGTCTATGGGGCGCAGCTTCTTACTTGGCAAGGAACATGCTTGTGAAATGGATTGCAGTAATGCCCAGCACACAAAGGCTTCCCAAGTGCCTTCCCACCTGGCATCTGGCCCGTTCCTGTGGGGTATAGACTCTTCTTCTCGTTCTAGTGGTAAACAGAGTTGGTGAAGTCCTGCCCAAAGCCACAGTTCTGGCCTGGGGATGTAGCTCAGTTTGTAGAGAGTTTTCCTAGCATGCCCGAAGCCTTGGGTTCGATCTCCAGCACAACTTAAAATGGGTACACACCTGAGTTCCTAGAACTTGGATGGTAGAGGCAGGAAGATCAGAAGTTGAAGGTCATCTTCAATTGCAATGGAGAGTTTATGACTGTCTGGACTACATGAGACCTTGTCTCAAAAACAACAAACAAAAAATATCTCCATTCTTAAGTAAGTGGAAACGCCTAGAGCCAAGCCAGACTGTCTCATGTGTCCCTAGGATAATAATCAAGGCAATATTCCATAAGATGTCTCCCATTGTGTAGTGTGGCCCACTTCTACCAGAAAACATGACCATGCGCAGCCCTCGGTACAGTCCCCAGTGCTCATGTGGAGGTGAGTCTGTTCCCTCCTTTACCACGTGGGGGTCCAGGGACTGAACTCGGTTCATCAGGTTAAGCACCTTTTACCCACCGAGCTCTCCCACCGGGCCCTCCTTCACAGATGCTCTTACAGCTCCCCAGCTGCCGAGCGTGGCCAAGCATGCTTCCCACTGAAGAGTCTCAGCCGTGGCTGTTCCTTCCATTGTTAAGGGCCCTGATCACAGATTATGTGGGACTCAAGCCTGCACAGAAAACCCACCTTGGATGGCCTTCTTTAGCCACCCTTTCAATTCTGTCCCTTGTCACTACGGCCTTTCTTTTTTTTTCCCTCTGCGCTTCAGCTGTAAATACAGGTGTATACAATCGCTGGCTTGGTGTCTGCTTCCCCCACTGGAAGGCAGGCACGGTTGGGGGGCGGGGGCAGGCACCATATGGGTTTTCTGCCGTGCCATACCTTACCACCTAGCACGCTGCCTGGCATACTGTGGCTACTCATTAAAGACGGCTGAATGGTTGATTGGGCCCATGGTCTAAGCAGGTAACCCTCCTTCAGAGCAACAACCAAAGCAGCATTTTTTAGAAGACCCACGGCACTGCTTAGCAGAGCTTCAGAATGCATTACTCATCCGTTTAATGGGCGTTCAGCAGTTTGTGTACAGAGCTCTTCGCAGATGGTTGCCTAGCATCCTTTGATTATTGCGGGTCGGTCTCCCATCTTCCAGCCTAGGCACCCCTGGCTCCCTCAGTTGTCCAGCACCCAGTTTTCAGATGCCTCCCCATCCGAGTCGCCTTCTTCCGCCTGCCCGTGAGGTTCCAGAATTTAAGGCTTGGTCTTTCGGTGAAGCTAGGCTTTGAGACACTCCCACCAAGGAGCCTTGGTTTTTTCCACTTGTCTTTTTTTTTTTTTTAAAGGTTTTGTTAGATTTTATGTGCAGTTGTGTGCTCACAGATGAGTGTCATCATCTGCGTGTGGAGGTCAGCGGACAACTTGCAAGTGTCGGTTCTCTCCACGTGTGGGTTTCAAATATCAAACACAGGTCTCGGGCTTGGTGACTGAGCGACTTTAGCCACTGAGGTCCCCCTCCCCCCAAATCCTTGATACTAGAGCCTGAACATAAGGCATGCTAGTACATGCTAGGCAAGCACTCTACTGGTGAGCCCCACCTCCCGCCCATGCCCATTCCTGCTTATTTCTCTTAACATAGCCCAAATAGCTTTGTCTGTGTGGGCTACTGTGGTGGGGGGTGGGGGGTGGGGGCTGGCACTCTTTCCGAGGCGATCTGAGCCTTATCAACTACCTCCAGCCTATCTCCACCTATCTTATCCACCTATCTTAAGCCCCTCCCTGACTCTCGAACAGTACTCACCGTTGTAACATTTGGGGTTCTTTATTTTGGTTTTTAGAATTTTAAGATTAAAGTAACTGCAGATCTGTGAACAACAGTTAACTCAATCTGTGTTGGGGTTTGGGGCTTTTTTGTTTGTTTTTTTTCGAAACAGGGTTTCTTTGGGTAGCTCTGACTATCCTGGAACTTGCTTTGTAGCCCAGGCTGGCTTCGAACTTACAGATATCCGCCTGCCTCTGCCTCCTGAGTGCTGGGATTAAATGCCTGCCCCACCGCCGCCGCCCCGGCTCTGTGTTCTATTTTTAAAATAATTAAGTGTAGGTCAGGTTCACCAGCAAGACCAGGGCAAGAAAACGGCACTCGGGACACTAAACCAAACCTGCACCGCCCGGTTTGACTTAGCTTCCCCTTCCTTCTCCTCCCGCCCTCTCCCTCTCTCTATTGTCCTCCCCTCCCTCCTCCTTTCCCCCCACTTCTCTGTCTCCCCGTCTCTCCCTCCTCTCTTCTGCTCTTCCCCCTCCTTCTGGACCAGGATTTTTGCCATATGTATTTGATTTGTTCACTTAGGCAAGTTGAGTGCATCCTGTTAGGCTGAGGGAGAAACAGCTGATTGATTCCCTTCTTAATTAGTGAGGTTCTTCTGCGTGCTTGGTTTCCATCTCTGCCCAAATCATTTGTTCCCTATTGGAGCCTGGATGCCAGGGCTTCAGCTCCTGTGTTGAGGAGACTCTGTCAGATCTGACAGAGAGCCGGGCTGTTTGACCTCTCCATGCCTGCTAAGGTGTGTGAGGCCTGGCTGGGGGCCTCCCCTGCCACCACAACCCAGGTTGGGTCTGGGTACTTCCCTCTCCGTCCCTTTTATTTGCCTCCTATGTTTCCTCTTGCTTTGAGGAGGTCCCTCCGGATGGGACTCCCTTTGCCTCTGAGCCCTAGGCTGAGAGGACAGAAAAAGCCCAAGGTTTCCGTCCCAGGCTGACTCTGATCTTCCAATACACCACAGGTTTCTAACTCATTAGGCAGGAGGTAGCGATAGCCTTGACCTCTCTACCCTGAGGGCTAGGACTAGAGACATTCCATCCGGCATGGCTTATTTAGTGCTGAGGATCAAACCCAGGTTTCATGCATGCTACCAACTGAGCTACATTTCCATCCCTGGAGCATTTGTTTGTTTGGTTGGTTGGTTGGTTATCTTATTTGTTTGTTTCGTTTAAAGGTCAACTGGAAATCAGGTGGATCTCCACACCAAGGCTCCAGTGTCCCGGCCTCTTGAGTCTGAATGGCTTTGTGTCTTTTGAGGCGGGTCATGATGAGCAGAATCATTGAATTGCCAGTGAAACTGGGGAAATGGTCTCCTTTGTCTTGTGCAGTCAACATCTTGAGGTAGAAGCCCTAGGGAGTGTGCCGAGGGCCTTCCCCAGCAGCCAGCCTCAAGGCCATTAGAGGTCCCAGCACCACTGACTGGTTTAAATCTCCCATCTGATTTCAGCTGCTGGTCACTGGCATCCCTCAGCTGGTACAGTTGGTCTGCCCATGAGTGGTTCTAGTGGGATGTTTTGCCTCAGACGTCGGAGAAGGGAGTAGTCATCTAGAAGCTTTTCAAGGACGATTGCCCACCTGTGCCTCAACCTTTCTTCCTGCCTGAGTGGCTTGTTCCCATGTGACCACTCAGTGAGCATGCACTGATGGCCAGTCCCTCTGTACAGGGCACCTGGGGGACACTGATCTGTAACTCTCAGAGGGCCCTGGTAGCCAGGACAGACAGCCTGGAAAGGGTAGGTGAGGTAGAAGCCTGTGACATGCAATGCCATGTGGTGTCATCATTTTTTTGCTGCAGAGAAGGGCCTAGCTAGCAGTGGGGTGAGGCAGAGACAGCTGCCTTGGAAAGAGGTGGGGGGTGGGGGTCCTGAGAATCTGGCTCTGGGTTTGCCCTTGATCTCCATGGCCATTAAAGGCTTTAGGGGGGGAATAATGAGCCATGATGCAACATCACTGGATCTGCCCCAATCCAACCCAGCTTTTCTATTGCATGGGGACAGTGCTGTGGCTCTCTTGTAAGAACACAGCACCCACCGTGGGTTTTATCAGGAATCGCATGCAGTGTTGGTGACTGGAGGCGGTTCCTGCCCATTGCCCTTACCTCAAGAGGGGCTTGGGTGCCACTGGGTGCTCTGTGAGATGACTGACAGACTCCCACATTTGGAACCCCACACCCTGGGCCTCTGGGGGACTGTTTTTGTGATCGTGGTGTGTCGAAAGAGTCTAGCTGATCTGTTTCTCCATCTTAGTTATTATCTACAATAACGAACAACCTTGCTCCTCTGCACGCTGAATCCTGAGCTCCTCCGTCCCCGAGGCCCCCTGTCTCCTTTAGGGAGTCCTGCCTGAGCTTGGATCTAGAGGGAATACCAGGTATTCAAAGTTCATGGTAGTTCAAAGTTGGGACCAGAAAGGGCCTCATCTCTCCATGCCAGCTCCACTCCAGTGTGCAGTCTGGAGGATGGGGCAGAAGCCCGGAGTGAGCTGCAGCTGCCACCAGGGCACACAGCAAATTCAGAGACACAGCAGAGGCAGAAGCCAAGTCAGGCGACTGCCTGTAGCATCCTTGCATATTCCTTGAGTGCTTCCTGACCAACCCCTTTTTCTGACGGCCTGGACTGGTGACCTCTCTCCCTGTATTCCAGGCCACACAGGAAGCCAGGAAAGAAACATCTATTAAGAGAATGGCGCCTGCTAGCTTTCATCATCACCCCCGGCTTCCCATTCCTCTCTCCACCCCATCTTTCTCTCACCTCTGTACCTTCAGACAAGCCTGAGTCAGACCCCACAGCAGCCGTCTAGGCTGTTTCAGGCCTCTCTGGTAACTTTCTGTTACCTGAAAGCCAGTCACGACTAGGGCAGGGCCAGGCAGCCAGGGAAGGAAGGCTTGGTGCGGGAGGAGGAATCGGTGGTTGAGATGGAAGGCAGGAACGAGGCTTTGAGAGAAGGAATAAAGGGAGCTGGAGAGAGAGTCCAACAGTGAAGAGCGCTTGCTGCCCTTGTAGACTCCCAGGGTTCGGTTCCCAGAACCCACAAGTGGCTCACAGACGTTTGTAACACCAGTTTCAGAATATCCGACGATCTCTTCTGGCCACTGCGGGGGCCCGGGGCTCGCACACAGTATGCAAGCAAAACACTCGTCACACATTTTTTTTTTTTTTTTAAATATCTTAAAGATAGAAGGAATGCAAAGGCATAGTATGCGGTCTGGGGCAGAAGGTAGATATCCTCTTGAGCAAGCCTGGCCTGCACCGGGGCCTCCAGGTACCACCAAGCCCTTTCCAGCGAGAGGAAGCGTCCCCTGTACCGACTCCTTCTGCGGGAAGTGGAGGCCAAGTCACCCGACATCGCGCGGGCTGCGGGGGTGGGGGCAGCGGGCGATAAGAGCGAGTCACGGGGCTGGCGGGCTGGTGCGGTCGGGCCCGCCCTGCCTGCTGGACCTATGAGCCGGCCAGATCTCCCTTGGCCCGCCCTCCCGCCTCCAAGTAATGAGGATGGCGTCACCGCTGCCCGCGCCACGTGCTCCCCCGCTGCCTGCCGAGCTGCTTTGTACGCAGCAGCAAAAATCCAAGGCCCGGAGATGCTTTCAATTCTTGGGGAGGGTTTTGTTTGTTTTTAAAGCGAGGAAGAACTTTGCCCCTAGCTACGACTACGCAAGATCTTGAGAGGCGTGGAGACCCCAAGCCCTGCTGCCACCGAGGCTGCAGGAACTCGGGAGCTTGGTGGAAGGTGTGTGGGTTCCCTTGCTTTCTGCCAGGGGCTGTGATTCTGACCTAGGACAGGTGTCCGTGCGTGTGGCAGAAGAGAAAAATTAACCCAGCCCAGAATTCCTTGCGCTGTCTGCCCAGACCTGCACCTGGGTCCTCCGCTAAAACAAGGGCTCTTTAAACCGCTCAACAATCGATGTCTCTGACCCACCTCACCCCTTACTGTGGGCCAGTAATAAGAGGGCTGGAGAGATGGCTCGGCTGTTAAGAGCACTTGCAGCTCTTAAAGAGGACCTGGATTCTGTTCTCAGCACTCAGAGCACCCTGTTACTCCTCCCTCCAAGAGATCGTTTGCCCTCTGCACACGTGGCATTCGCTCACAGAAGCACATAAATAAAAAATAAGATTTTTAAAACATTAATAGATGAAATCCTAAGTGTGGTGTTTGTTTTCACTGTGTGCCTCTA
Organism: Peromyscus leucopus; assembly: GCF_004664715.2. Lineage (NCBI taxonomy): Eukaryota > Metazoa > Chordata > Mammalia > Rodentia > Cricetidae > Peromyscus > Peromyscus leucopus. The sequence goes on along the minus strand of NC_051069.1, from coordinate 10,511,634 downwards.
CACGCAAAAAGTGCATGCTCTGAGTAAAATGTTTTGTTGTTTTTTAGGTTTGTTTGTATTAGTGGTGTGTGTGTGTACATCTGCAGGCGTCTGGGGAGACTAGGGAGAATAGGTCACAGATCCACCCTCCTCCCTAGCTGGGGTTACAGGCTCGTGAGCCTCTGACCCTGGGTGCTGCGCACCAACCAAAGTCTGACTGGCCCTGGAAGAGCAGCGAGTGCCTTAACTTGTGAAACGTCTCTCTAGCCCCGGAAACGTGTACCTTGCAGCGGTTGTGATCAGAAAGCCACTGGGCTCTGGTCCCTAAGACCCCTCCAGTTTTCAAAATATCCAACTTCTGACCCAGAGCTGTGTCCTCCTCCCGAGAGGAACCTGACTGAGTTTTGCAGGTTCCGCCACAACGGTTGGTAAACAGATTACCGGTAAAACAAACGCAAGCATGCATCTATTATCTCTGTCTGAAACCCCGATGACTCATACGGTTTGGCCTTCTAACTAGAAATGGGATCTGCAACGGGGGATGGCCCATTTAAAAGCTGACCTAGTTAAAACCCAGGAGCACCAAAAAACACAGGGTCAATCTGATTGGAGTCTTCTGTTCGAAGCCTGGAACTTGGAACCTAAATTGGTGAGGGGCTGACAAGGTTGTTACCAAAGCCACGTGTATTTATTTGATTATCTCTCAGTACAGGAAAGGAAAATCATGGCTGGAGCTTGGTATAGAAAAACCGGCAAAACAAGATGTAGAGGTTGACCACGGAGGGTATGTTTTGAGTACCCTCTGCGTCTCCAGATCAGTGTGGGAGGCTCAGGATGTTGAGCTAGGAGCCCATGGCAGGCAGCTTGGAGGACCGGGACAGGTTAGGTGCTTTTGTTTTCCAAGCCAGCATCTTCAGTGTGGATGCTATACACGTGTGGGCACTATAGTGGAGCCAGCTGTGGGTGAAGGGGGTGATGGGTGGCTTTTTCCAAGCCGGTGACGTTCTGGGCTAGGACATCTTATTGTTTAATCCAGCCTAGGTGGTTGGCACTAGGGTTGTGACAGGAAACTAGAAGCCCAGGGCGGTGAGATGTCCTAGATCAGCCGTTCTCAACATTCCAATGCTGAGACCCTTTAATACAGTTCCTCAGGTTGTGGGGGACCCCCCCCAGCCATAAAGGTATTTTGTTGCTGCTTCATAACTGTAGTTTTGCTTCTGTTGTGAAGGGTAATGTAAATATCTGTGTTTTCCGATGGTCTTAGGAGACCCCCCGTGAAAGGGTCGTCCATCCTCTAAGAGGTCTCGACCCACAGGTTGAGAACCACCGGGCTAGAGAGAGAAACTTGGACTAAGGCAGGTCTGTTTAACTACAAAGCCTGCCTGCCTCCTGCCCGCTCTCTCAGTTACCACAGAAGTTCCGAAAAAGTAAGGAGCGGAGCCTCTCAAGGCATCCTTCCGCCTGGGACTTTATTTTTTAGAAAGCTGTTGTAGAGCCAAGCTGTCCGTTTTAATCAGAGCCATGTGACCCACACACACACTTGGCGGTCACCGTCATAAAACTTTATGAGATTCTGTGTTGTGTCTTGTGAACAAGGTTTTGCACTGGGTCGTAGTTACATAGCCATTCCTGGCTGAGAGAGCATCTCCCTCTGGTCTTTCTGGGTGCCTCCGACCTGCCCTCGGTGGCCTGTCTTATCTACTGGGGACATTTGAAGACAGTGCTGAGTCCCTAACTCAGCCTACTACTTGGTACTCTGGGATGGGGCTATTTACCAGCTAGCTGTCATCTCCCGGCATGCCCCCAGCCGCTGCTCTTTCCGGCAGACTCCTCCCCTAACCCCCATCTTGGTTCACCATGACTTCTGTGTCTCCTCAGCCAACAATGTGGCAGGAGTGCCCTGTGTAGGGAGAACTGGAGGCCTGTATGCGGAGGGCTGGGTCAGTTTGGTGGGGTAGCGGCTGATGATGGGCTGATGGGCTGGTGCCTGACTGGCACAGGCACCTACCCAAAGCTGCTGTATGAACGAGCTCCTGCGGCGTGGTTTCCACCGGTTACAGCACACCGGTTATGCGCTGTGTGCCAGGGCTGTTCTGCCCCTCTCTTTTGGTGTCCCCAGGACTTATATTGTGCCTGGGCCAATAAGGGAGGCATTTGCTAGGCAGTGCTGTGGTGTGCGTTCCCGCTAGGCTGATTATGGGGAAGGACAGTCTCTGACCTCTAGGAGGATCAGATGCTTAATACACGATTAAATGATTCATGCAGCAACCGCCTCTGAGCCTGGAGCCCAGCCTGGGTGCTCAGCGCCAATTACAAGGATGGCTGGGGATGGGGGGGAGCTTGAACTAGATTTGGATACAGGGGTAGGTGACGAGGGGAGGCTTGTGGATCACATTTAGAAACTTAAACATTTTCCCCAGTGTTTTTTTTTTTTTGTTGTTGTTTTGTTTTTTTTTTGTTTGTTTTTTTTTTTTTTTTTTTTGAGGCTGGAGTGTGCACTTTGTAGGTTAAACAGATGTCACCACCCCCTTTCTAAGAGGTAGAAGCTTGGACTCCAGAGGACAGAGATGGTATCATTGAGCCCAGGGGTAGGGGTCTTGCATCCAGGGTGAGGTCTGTTAGCAGTAGACCAGGCTATCGCCTAACCACATCCTCCCCTGAGGTCACAGCCTTCTAGTTTGAAGTAGCTTGGTGGCAGTGGCCGGGGCTGCAGCGTTAGAGATGTAGGAGAAAGGTCACATCTGAGAAATCTGTAAAGGCAGATTCGCTGGTTTTGAAACAAACAAGTTCTTGAGCAGAGTGAGTGTGTTAGTGTTTATCATGAAATTCAGCTCCCACTGGTGAGGAACTATGGCAAACCCAAGCTTGGGGTGGGGTGGGTCGGGTTTTTGTTGTGTTTTTAAGAACAGGGGAGCAAGGGCAGGCTGACTTCTTGGGAATCTGTGGTACCTCCTCACTGCCAGCAGGATGTGAGTGCCAGCCTCCTCCTGGGTGTGACCTCTGGGGGAATGAAGATTGCCTCCTGCCTAGGGCTGGAAGTTCCTGTGTAAGCAGAGTAATCCTGGTCGCAGGGGCTACACAGAGTAACTAACCGCGCTGGGATGTTTTAAAAATGGCTGGTGGAACCGGGAGGACCTCTAAACCCGAAGTACACACTTTCCCTTTAATTTTAACCTGTAGTTCGATCCCACTCAGGACTGGGCATGGGAAGTGGGCCTTTTTAATTTTGTTTTGTTTTGAAGCACAGCACACCCCGAATACAAAGGAGATGTTCTCCTCACATGGGAGGGCTAGAGAAGAGGCTGCCAAGTATGGAGGAAGTGGGTTGGAAATGATAGCCGTTGCAGGGTGCGTCCTCTCATTCGCAGGGGTCAGCCAGATGACTATTCATGTAGGGGACCATGTCCCCTTTGAGCCACTTCGCAGGCAGTCACCTGCCTCTCTCATTGTGAGCCTGCGTGGCCCTGGGCTTTCCACAGGATACTGAAACCTTAGGGTCTGTGTCCTGGACCCTCCATCTTAACCTTAACCTTAACACAGTACAGGACACCCCCTCATTGCCTGCCAAGGAGGGGCAGGAGCAAAGGAGTCTGGGAAAGGCTACCTGAGAGTTTTCCCAGAGGGAGTGGAAGCAGCCCCTGCCCCTTGGGGACCTACACCCCATGGGGGGAGGGAGTGCACAGCCATCCGAGCCATGGCCAGGTTGAGCTCTGCACCTTGGGGACTGAGGTGGAAGCGGTGTCCACCCAGCTGGTGAGACAGGAAAGGGCTGAAAGGAAACCATTAGCCCTGGGAGCCTGTGGAGGCACGTGCCCTAAACCTTGGAATGTCAGAGGTGCTTCAGAGGACCACTGTGTTGTGTGGCCATTGTTGACCACGTTGGTTCGGCAGATGTCTGCTGTGGCTGTCGTGAATTTCAGGATAAGAGTTTCTTTTCTTTTTTATGTTTTGAGACGAGGTCTCTCGTACAGTCCAGGCTGGCTTCAGACATGTCTGTGTATCCAAGGATGACTTTGAACACACCTGGTTGGTGGGGTGCTGGGGATCAAACCCAGGGTTTCGTGCATGCTAGGCAAGCACTACCAACTGAGCCACACCACACCACAAGTGTTTTAAATGTGGTTGTGAATAGAGAGAATCCCCTCCAGGGTGTAGCTAGGGTGTTGAAATGAAACTATGTGTGAAATACTTAAAATGGGTCTGTTGTGGGGGAGGGCAGTGATTTTTTTTTTTTTTTTTTTTTAAACTGTAGCTGTGGTGACTTGCATATTGTCCCTGGGAGGGGGTTCCCAGTTTCGATGTGGTACTGGGAGGTGAAGACTGGCCATTTTTTGTAGAAATGCTAGGCAGCCTGCCCTGAGATCAGGAGTTGGGGAGGGGCTGTGCCCGCTGCCCCCCCCCCCAGGATAGAGGCAACTTCCTGAGGAATTCCATTGACTGTCCAGCATTACCTCCCCATCCCAGGCCCTCTTACGCTTGGCTAATGGCATGACGAGGAGAGGCCTTTGACCACTCTAGAAAACCACATTATGTCTGCGATCTTTGACTGGGATCTGCCTTTGGAAGCAGGGATTCCCAGGAAAACCAGTGAAGGAAGAAGACCGGGCCCCCGGAGTCCAGCATTTATTACTCATATCCCTCTGCCCACAGCCTCTCCCCACGTTTGCTTGCTCCCAGCAGCCTGCTTTCCTGTCTACAGTTTTCCTGCCCTAGAGGGGAGGGCCACCTTAGGGACTCTGCCCAGTGAGTGAGGCTTGGCCTGGACCCGTGGCCTTTTGGACTTCCTCGGCTCTCAGATCCATCAAGAAGATGGAGCATGCCCGGGACGCCCGAGCTTGCGATTCAGTGAGGAAGGTGGTGTTCCTGGCTCCCCTTCCTTCAGGTGGAACTCTGAATGCCTGCTACGCTGTCCGGCAGGGTGGACTCTGTCCCCTGCAGGGTGACTGAGTGCAAGGGCTTGTGGAAGACCGGAGCAAGCCATTCTGTCTGTAGAAAACTCTAGGCCAGGTCGCCTTCTTAGGAGAGGCGCAGCCATGGCTCGTGTGCTGTGTATCCAGGGGAAGGAAAGGGTCAGAGGACAGTGGTGACCCTGTGAGCCGTGGGGGCCTGTGGTGAAGTCCCAAGAATGGAGGGTGCAGCATACCCAGCCAGGATTCTTGATACTCCCAGAGGCTGCAGCGTGGTTCTGAGGCAGTGTCCTGGTGTGCAAGGACAAACCAAGACAAGTGCCGTTAGGAAGGGTCGTCTTCTCTTTTTAGATTCCTTTCAGCCAGGCCTAGTGCCGCAAATCTCTAGACAGGAGGGTTACCAACTCAAGACATTTTTTTTAAGCTATATACAAGGGCCTACTTAGGCAACTGAAAGAGGGCCTGTGTTAAAATTCAATAAAATGAAGGGAGATTGCTCGCCTAGCGTACGTGAGGGCCCAGGCTCAATTGTCAGCTCCATTCCACAGTAAGGTTCCTTCCGCCCTCCACACGCTGGGTTCCCCAAGCACCCAGCTTGCCCGGGTAGCTTTGGTCTGTCTGCCAACCCCTTGGGCTGCTTGTGACTACCTGAGACCCACTGGCTTCTTTCTGGCCTATCATCCATTTGATGTGTTCACTGGAGCCAGCCACTGCCCCTGCAGTGAATTTGACTTGGAACCTCCTCACCAGAGTGGCTTTTCGCTTGGTCAAAAACAAAGGACTCCCCCTTCCTCTTTGGACAGGGAATGGGTGGGGACTTAACAGGCCCATGAAGGCACCTCCTTTAGTTGGCCTTGGGACCTTGCTGGCCGTCATATTTCAATGTGGGCCATCGTAGGAGTACAGGTGTCCTCGTCTCCATCTACGAGGCAGGGATTAAGGAACACATCCATGAGCCATGTGGTCCAGCAAGTAGGCCTTGCGCTCTGTATACTTGATGAAATAACACCAAGTGTTCAGGACCACACAAAGCTCATGGTTCTGTTCTTGGACAGCACCAAACCTTTCCGGTCTCGGGGTGGGAATTTCTCCTGAACGGTGTTGTCTAGGCGTGAGGATGTAGAAGGAGGAGGCTGTGCTGTGCTGCCCCCCAATGGTGGGGTGGGGTGGGGCAGGGTGGGGATGTGACCACAGGGATAAGTGCCGGGCCTCAGTGGGCAGGCTGAGGCTGAAGGAAGGAGTGAAAGCAAGTGTGAGTGTGTTCTGTGCGAGCCGTGAGCATTTGCGGGGGGTGGATGGTGGGGGCTGAGCATGGGAAGTGAGTAGCCTGCCTCCACTGGGTGATCTGGCCTGGGCATGTGTAAGCAGGGATACCAGATGCCACCAGCACGGACCCCAGCACAGTGGCTGGTGCCTGTGGGTAGTGGTGACTGATTTTCATTGTATACTGGGGTTGAAGAGCATGTAGCAGGATGTTGTTTTGCACACACACCCACCACACCACACCCGCACACAGCACAGCAGCCCAGTGATGCAGGTACTGATTGTCTTTGATGATCTTTTAGAAGTTTTCTCACTTCTCTGTTTGCTATGCGGGCGGGTGTCTTTGCTTGGAGCTCTGATCTGTACAGCAGAAGATGGAATGGTGTGTGTGTGTGTGTGTGTGTGTGTGTGTGTGGTGTGGTGGCGCGTGGTCATGGGGAGGGTGCTTCTCTGACCTGTCCCCCACTTCCACTCACGCCATCCTTCCCTTTCCAGGTGAAGGAACTCGTCCTGGACAACTGTCGGTCGATTGAAGGCAAAATCAAAGGCCTCACAGATGAGTTTGAAGAACTGGAATTCTTAAGTACAATCAACGTAGGCCTCACCTCCATTGCGAACTTACCAAAGTTAAACAAACTCAAGAAGGTAAACAGCCAGGGCTTGGAGCCAGAGCCGGGAGGCTGGGGGTGGGGGCTGCTTTGTGCTCAGGGAGCATAATTAAGGGCAAGGCCAGGTGCATGCTGCAACTCGCTGGTGTGTCCTCTGGGGAGGTTCCCTTCCTGCTGGCTGGGGAGAGCTAGGAGGCTGGGGGCCCTGAGCCTTGGAGTTAAGAGCGTCTTGCCCTCTCTGCCTCACACAGCTTGAACTAAGTGATAACAGAATCTCGGGGGACCTGGAAGTATTGGCAGAAAAATGTCCGAACCTTAAGCATCTAAATTTAAGTGGCAACAAAATAAAAGACCTCAGCACAATAGAGCCGCTGGTGAGTCCCTTGGGGTCCCCCCCTTTCCTTGGGGGCAGTGGGGCTTGGGTGGGAAGCCCAACTTTTGCATGTGTGTTTTGAGTTCATTTCCCTGCCTATCTTCATTCCTTTGAATCTCCTTCTGTGCTGTGAGCAAAGGCGGGAAGTTGGGTGCTTTGACCAAGGTCATCTGACCAGAATGGGCATCCAGTGTGGGCCAGGGAACAGACCCTGTCCGGTGTGTGCCCTTCAGCCTGGGGTGTAGCATGTCTGGGCTCACAGCCTGACTGGCGTGCCACCCTTTGAGGAGAGAAGAGCAATCTGGTTCTAAGCTGACTGGAGGTAGATCGGCCATTGTTTCTTCTTGGGGTTAGGACAGATACCGGCCCCGTGGGAGCCTGGTACAGTCCTGCCTTTCATATGTGGAGGAAAGTGTCTCTGTAAAAGGAGGCCCAGGTCATGATGGGCCTCAGGACATGATGGGTGACACTTCTTGTTCTTCCTTTTACTCATTTTCCAGTTAGAAAAGGGAAATTTTGGTCAGAATGACATTCTCTGTGGCCATGATTTGAAGTGCAGCATTTTTTTTTTTATTTTTTATTTTTTTAAAAAGAAACCACCCAAAGATGTGACAGAAAAAAATCTTTGGTAGAAAAAAGCCCATTCAGCAAGCTTGCTATTGAAAATACGCACAGCGCCAGGCACCGTAGACTTGAGGAAGGCCCCGGGACGCTGCCAAAGTGACTGGTCCAAGTAGCAGTGGCCCTCCCTCTGGGTTGGTGTTTCCAGGGTTCTTGTCCACAAGGCACCCTTCAGTCTCTGGACACTCTCGCTGACTGTCAGGGGACAGTGTCAGCAAGCTGGTGTTGCTTTTTCGAGCTCAGACTTTACCTTTCTGTCTGTGTCTTGGGGTCAGCTAATAAAACACACTGACCGCAGAAAGTTCTTTCCAGGTCTCCCACTAATCACCCGGGAGAAGGCAGAACTATTTTCGTCTGCCTGGAAGTCCTGATGTCATCATGTTGTTATGAAAAGAAACATCTTTGAAGTTCTGAATCACCTGTGTTGGGAGTGTGTCTAGGGCCGAGTCTGTAAAATCTTCATAAAACAGTGTGGCAGGGTCACCACAGGAGACCACACATACGCACATGTCCTCACTTCCCTGCACGCAGATCACATGATTTATGCAGCTTCCCACCCTGGTTATTGACATGATGTCCTCTGTCCTCCCGGGATTGGAACCTGTTTTAGGTTGGGGGGTGCTGCCCCCCCCCAAACACTGGAACTCAGATGTTCTTCCTGCCTTGGGCCCCTGCGCCAAGAATTGCCTGGGTCTGCATACAAAAGTGGTCAACTTTTGTATGCAGAGAGTCAAGTCTGACCCCGAAGGGTCTGCTCTTCCTAGTTTGACCTGGTCACCATGGCAACAGGGACCCGTGGAATGAGTCCTTAATGAATGAGGGCGGTGGTCAGGATCTAGCTGCCTCACTTGCTAACTGTGTGCCCCTTACTTCCTGGGCCTCAGTTTTCCCAACTGTCCGCGAGATAACATGGGCAGGACTGGTCTGACCTGATAGAGATATGGTTGGTATTCAGTGTTCCAGACAGAACTGGGGTCCTCCATCGCTTCTTTTCCTGTCAGTATAATTAACAGACTAAGAGTGCAGGCCTTCGCCTCTCGTTCCCCAGCTGGGCAGCACACTCGTTAGTTCTGCCTTAGAGAGGTTGGAGGATACTTTAACTCAGTGCATGAAGATCTGTGCTCCTGTGCCGATTAGATGCAGGAGTTAGTTCACACTGTCCTTTTCACCCCCTTTGGACTGACTGCTTGTCGCAGGGGTGTCCGAGCGCTCCCCCTGCTCATGTACCAGAAGGGCTCAGTCACAGTTAGGCAACAGCTGAATAAAGTGTTGACTTGGAGTGAGGTTTTTCAAACCCTCAAGTCCAACCTGTTTTGTGCAGTGAGGTCTGGGTAAGTGCAGAGCTAAGCCGAGCGCGCGCGCGTGCGCGCACACACACACACACACACACACACACACACACACACACACACACACACCTGGCTTCCTTCTCACTGTGGTTCGGGGCCGTCCATGCTGCCTTTTCCTGGGGCGTTTCCCCCTCCCCACCCACTTTCCACAGTGACCCTCACCATCGACCCCCCTCTCTCCACTTGCAGAAGAAGTTAGAGAACCTCAAGAGCCTAGACCTGTTTAACTGTGAGGTGACCAACCTGAATGACTACCGAGAAAACGTGTTCAAGCTCCTGCCCCAGGTTACGTACCTCGATGGCTATGACCGGGACAACAAGGAGGCCCCTGACTCCGATGTTGAGGGCTACGTGGAGGATGACGACGAGGAAGATGAGGATGGTGGGTGACTTACCCTGGACCAACTGACCAGCCACCTGCCACCTCTTTTCAAAACCTATGAACCTCATCTCCCCGGTCCCTAGTTAGTCTTGTTGGTTGTCTCCTGAGTGACGTCCTGAGACTTGCCGGTTGTGAACAGTCATCCTTTCAAATTTGGTCTTTTCTCAAGTCCCCCAGGGAAGGTCACGCTGTGCATCTCTCTAGTGTCACCCCAGACTTGGGAGGAGAAGAGGCCAATAGAGGGTGACTTGGGGACTTTTCCCCACCTGGGCGACCAGGTCTTCTGCTGGAGAGGTTGTGGCGCCCCCTGGTGGTTGCAGCATGCAGGACCGCAGGCCAGCATTGGGCTGCTCAGGGGCCCCAGGCTGGGAAGTTGGGGCCTGTAGGCAATGTCAGACCCCTTGGGGGGAATGATAGGCTAAAGGCCCCTCCTTCTAATCCCTTCCCAATGTCCTCTGCAGGTTCCCGGCACATCTTTACAGCCTAAACAAAGCCAAGAGCCCAGACAGTGCCCAGTCAGTGTAGACATGAGTTCTCCTTGTTGGTCTGGGGTCTTCTGTGAGATGTTCAGATAGTCTTGGTCTTGGTGGAGGTTCTTTTCCCAGTAGATTGTGTCTCCCTGTTGGGGGCCACGACGTGGTGCTGTAGGGTGTGGCAGGGGCCTGTGTCCCAATGCCCTGATGCTCCACTACACAGGCCGTGCGTGGCCTTGAAGGAGTCATTTCTCTGAAGAGGGAGGAGGGATGGGTTATGGTGACTTGGCCTCTCTGCTTCCCGGGGCCCCGGAACTTCTTGTCCAGACCTCAGTGTCTCTGTGGCCTGACCCACCCGCGTGACTTGGAGGAAGGCTTCTAACGTGTTTCCCTTTAGCATGTTGGGCTGTGTGATCACTGCTTCCATGCGTTCGATCAGGTGGACTCTGGGCCTTGGTGGGGGTGGGGCAGACATGGGCCGCCAGCCATCTCAATCCCTGTCGTGTTCCTGTTACCCATCCCCCACAGAGGAGGAATATGATGAATATGCCCAGCTAGTGGAAGATGAAGAGGAAGAGGATGAGGAGGAAGAAGGGGAGGAAGAGGATGTGAGTGGAGAAGAGGAGGTAAGGAGATAGAGCCGGCACCTGTCCTGTGTGATCCACCTGAGCCCGGCCCCGCACCTCGATTATCAGTCAGGGCACCCAGGAGCCTCGGGGTGTCTGTTCCCCCGCCCACCCCCAGGGAAGGGAAAGGAGCCCCGTTCCGAGGTTTTTTACTGTGCAGACATACAAAGTTCTGGGGAAGTTGGTTTCAGGGTAGGGAGGGGAGTGCTGGGCGCGAGGGCTCCACGTGCTTTGGGGAGGCCGAGAACAACGTCTGGGGGGGTCGGTGTTACTCTTTTCACGGTGTGACTTTCGGTTTTTAGGTTCAGATCGGCAGGCTTGGCCGCAAGCACCCTCCCCTCACTGCTCCATCTTGCCGGTCCCTACTTATTTAGTAACCAGTTCCAGCCCCGCCCTGTGCTAACTGTGTGTCCTTGGACAGGTCACTAGGCTTTTCTGAGCCTCTTCACATCTGTGAAGTAGGAATCCCGTCACCTTCCTCACTGGGTTATTGAGAGTAAAGTACACACTGACGGGAGGTGTCTGAGGGGTGGGTATATATGAGTCGAAGCTGTCCACACTATCCTCTTTGTTCTAGGCGTGCTGGGTTTTGAGTTCGGACACTCGGGGTCTCCCAATAGCTGGGTCATTTCCCATGAGTCTGGAAAGCTCACTCTGTTCTTGCTTCTTGCCACTAGTGGCTGGTACACCGGGAAAGGCAGCAAGCACGTGGATAGAGGCCTCCGGGCACACACACGGTACACACACACACACACGGTACACACACACACGGTACACACACACACACACACACACACACACGGTACACACACGGTACACACACGGTACACACACCGTAGTCTCTCATTCTCTCCTAGTTTTCTGCCTCCTTGCTTGACAGTGCACGTCCACCTGCCACACACACCACCTGAGCAGGTTTCCCAGCCTCCTCAGGGCTCGGGATGGTGAATGCCAGCAGGAAACCCAGCTCCCATCTGTTCCTACAGTGTCTCTTTCTTCTGGGCCCAAGCTGCCAGGCACATCTTTAAGGGATACTTGGGGGAGGGAATGTCTTTCCCTGAGGACAGGGTAGTGGGACATACCGGCTGGTGGGTTATCCTTCGTACTGTTCTGGTCTGTCCTAAGAGCCCCATGTGTGGGGGTTTTGTTTGTTTGTTTTTCTGTAATCTCGTTGACCATCTGCCCATTTCCAGTTACCAGTGAAGAAGCACAGAAATCCATACACACACAGTCTTAGCAAGCAGACCAGGGAGAGAACTATTCAGTGACATGAAAGCAAATTTACCTCAACAGTTCTTAGAAAGCGTAGGCAGCTGCGTGCCTTAGAACCGGGGGCTTTAGGTACAGAGAGGCCAGCGTGGAACCCTGGGAAGTACCCAGAGCAAGGGCCCTGGGTGGGGAGGATGAAGTCACAGGCTTGGCTGAATCCAAAGCAAGTTGGAAGTGAAATCCTCAAGGGGCCCTGTGTCACACACACACACACACACACACACCCGACTGCCTAGGCTTGGCTTGGGGGTGTGGCCGGGAGAGGAGAGCTGGGCTTGTCCACTTGATTCTGGGTTTTGCTGAAAGCGGAGTCTTCCCTTGAAGCCAAAACCATATTGGGGACAGATGCAAGAAAGGATGGCCTAGTTTCAGTGACGGAGCACTGCCTGGGGAGCCCATTCTCCTCCGAGCCTGCACACTGTGGCAAGCTGCCTGAGTTCTAGGGACTTCACATCCGGAGTCCCTAACACGGAGCAGTCCACAACTACTCCACCCCCAAGGTGGTTTGCCAATGTCTCGTGTGATGTTGGAAATGTCTTAGGGCACACATTGAAAGCCTTCTGACTCAAATGGTTCCTTGATGCAAAACAGTAAGAAGCCCTACTGTGTGTTTGCCCTGGCTGCAGGCATTATGAGCTCTGAGGTGGGAGACGAGGCCTTCCTAGGCAGGGACATTTAACTCTCCTTCTCGTTTTTTTAAGCTCATGTATGTGTTCAGGTATAGTGTATGTACTTGTGTGTGCACACAGTGTGTGGAGGCCGGAAGTCAACACCAGGTGTCTTTCTCCATCGCTCTCCACCTTATCTTTTGAGGCAGGGTCTCTCACTGAACCTGGAGCTCATTGATTTGGCTAGACTGCCTGCCACCGAGCTCTGGGGACCCACCTGTCTGTGTCGCCACGGTGGCCCAGCTTTCACATAGGGGCTGGGTTGGAGCTTGGTCCCCAGGGCTTGGCTGCCTCTGAGCCCCACCCCCAGACCCGCGGAGGGCCCAGCTGATCTCCTGCTGTCTGTCTTTGCCCCTAGGAGGATGAAGAAGGCTACAACGATGACGGGGAGGTGGATGAGGAGGAAGACGAAGAGGATGCTGGTGGTACGTCAGGCTTCTTGCTATGTCCTGGTGGCAGCCCGATCCCTTTGACCCTGGCGTTGACTTGCTTGGGCTGTGAGGGCTGGCGGTGGAGGGGGGGAGGGTGCCCATCCGAGGGCCCGCACACTTCCACGCCTTGTTTCCTCGATAGCCGTGTGCGGCTCTGGGCTCCCGTCGGGGCGGGGCTGAGTGGAGGGTGGCTGCCTGTGTTAACTGTCCCTTTCTCCTCGCTTTTCCAGAAGAAGAGAGGAGTCAGAAGCGAAAACGAGAACCCGAAGACGAGGGTGAAGAGGATGACTAAAGGGGAATTCGCCTATTTGGGGAAATTCCTATTGTGATTTGACTGTTTTTACCCATATCCCCTCCCCCCCTCCCCCTCCTATTCCTGCCCCCCGAAACTTATTTTTTTCTGATTGTAGCGTTGCTGTGGGAATGAGAGGGGAAAAGTGTACTGGGGGTTGCCGGGGGGTGGGGGGAGGGGGAGGAATAAAATACTATTTTTACTGCCGCTCTTTATTTTCCCCTCCTTTTTCCTTGTGTCTGGTTTTGTCCCCATAATGCAATAGTTTAGTACACACCACGCCATTGTTTGTTCTTATCCTCTGGAGAGGGGGCGGCTTTGAGGTCTCCTTTTGGTATGTCCCACATCCCCAGAGTTGGTCAGGAGGCTGTGGCTGGCCTCCACCAGGTGACTCACCGCCCAGGAGGCGCTGAATCCCAGCCCCACGTCTTCGGTAACTCTGTTCTGGTTCATGTGGTCTCTGCTAGAGGCACCCGGCACCCGGGTTTGTAAATAGCAACCTAAAGGCGTATTTTGGCACTGGTTTGGGGACATTCCCCATCTCTCATCCCTTTTCCCCCTTCGCAGATGGCAGTGGGCTTTGCTTTCGCAAAAAAGAAACTTGTGTTGCTCTGAGGCTGTGATCCTGAGAGCCTAAAACCGGCAGGCTTAGGAGATACGAGTAAAATGGGTTTGGTAATCATAATGAAAATAGGTGAACCTTCATATTTCAACTTCTTTAAAAAAAAAAAAAAAAAAGCAACCCATAACCTGTCCTCTCTCGTTGTGTAAAATATTATCGCAGTCTGTTTTGCAGAAATGACAGGAGATGCTCCAGCTTAGAACATTTTTGCAAATCTAAGCTCTGGAGGCTCGCTGCATGTCCACTGGGTAGCTTTGTTTTGTTTTGTTTTCCTTCTCGCATACCTTGGAGCACGGAAAAGGAATGCAAGGTTGTATTTTCTTACCTAGTGGACTCTGAAGTGACCGCAGGCTCCTCCTGGCGAATGCTGCCTGCTTTCGGCGTCCCCCTTCCGGATTGCTTTAGAAGTGACATGCTGTTTCCTACCCTGTGTCTCATCTGTACAAAGAACATCTGCAACCCGTTTTTCTCCCACCCTTGAGAAGAGCCAAACTTTGAGTTTTATGTCTGTTTGTCATTGATAAATTTCAATAAATCTTTTTGATACAATTTTTTTGGGGGATGGCTTCTTTTGAGTCCTTACGAGCCACTGATCGTCCAAGGATCAACCGCTGGCCCCGGAAGGAAGTCTTGTTATTGTCACCTGCTAAAACAGAGTATGTCACCTTACACCAAGGCTGGAGACTTTGTTCTCAAAGCAAGGCTGGGTGGGATGTGTGCTCCTTAAATGCTACATTAAAAAAAAAAAAAAAAAAAAAAAAAAAAAAAAAAAAGGAGGTAAAAGGGGGGGCAGTACAAGACTTACTTATAATAAAAACCTAAAACACCCAAAAGATAGACCAACAATAGCATTTGTTTTTTAATATCTTCAAGTATCTTTCATGTTTCTTTTCATATTGTAAAAGAATGTATGCTTTGAAAACTCAGGAACGTATAAAACATTATTTAACAAACCCTAGAGTTACAGCTGGTGTTTATTGTGTACTTTTTACTTATAGTCCGGGGCATCTCTGTTCTTGTAGTTTTCCCAAGCACTCAGACTGGCTCCCTGGTAATCCTGTGGCTGAGTTCTGATTGGCTTCATTGTAACCATATATGTAGGTCATCAGATTATTTCTGGTTTCCCCTGCAGCAGACATTCTGAGAAGTATTTACATTTAAAATTTTAAAAATCTATTCACATTGTGTGTGTGTGTGTGTGTGTGTGTGTGTGTGTGTGTGTGTGTGTAAATGTAAGGATGCATGTCAGGTCAACCTTTGGGAATCAATTTTCTCCATAGTATGTGGATCTCATATTGAACTTGGGGCATCAAGGCTGCTTATCTTACAGCCTCAGACTTTTTTTTTTTTTTTTTTTTTGTTTGTTTGTTTTTTTGAGACAGGTTTCTCTGTGTAGCTTGCGTTTTGGACTATTGTAGTCAGGCTGGCTCGAACTCACAGAGATCACTGCTCTGCCTCCGAGTCTGGATTAAGGCGTGTGCACCAGCCGCCTCAAGAACTTATTTTTAATCAGTTTAATTAAGTAGCCCTGGCTGGCCTGGAACTAACTCTCCCTCCCTCCTCTTTCCTCTGTATATCAGGCTGGCATCAATCTCCTGCCTCTGTCTCCCTAGCAGACAAAATGGTCATTGGACCAAAACTCCCCGAGCATTTTTGTAAAGGTTTTGTATGAGATTTCCCTAAAAATTTCCAAAATAGCGATCTGTGGGTGCACCAGTGGTATGCACACCTCTTCGCAGCCATATAGCTTTGTACCCCGTAGCAAGCCCTCATGATCTTACAGACGTGGTTTGAGTCTGAATGACTCTTCAATGCTTCTGAGAGGACGTGGGGCTCACCTCACCCTGACACCTGCTCTTTTAGGTTAGCTACCCAGTCTGGCTCTGGAAGTAAGGTCAAGTGGTCTAAGGCTAAGCGTTGCGGTCATTGGGGCCAGAAGTCAGGTACACGTGTCCTGTGTCTTCCAGAGGGGTAAGAACATGGAAGTGATGTGTCAGGACGGTGCTGCTGACCCTAAACCCCCTCTGGTAGCTTTGATTGGCACAGAGTGGGTAGTGAACAAGCTCTGCAGACAGCCTCTAGGGGACACCCTTGCTGAACCAGGCCGTGCATTTCCATCAACCTTTGAGAAAAGTTGCTGTGACATTTTAAATATGAAGGTGCTGGGGAGCTGACTCAGTCAACTATAACCTTGAGCACCTGGGTACCAGCCTCAGCATCCATTGTACAGAGCTGGATGTGGCATGTACTTGTAACAAGCATTAGGAGGTAGACAGGCAGATCCCTGGGCCTCACTGGTTGGTCAACCCCAGATCTTACTGAGAGACCCTGTGTCAGAAAGCGAAATGAACAGCTAGGAGCAACCATTAAGGTTGACCTCTGACCTCTACAGGTTTGCACACATGAGTCCATGCTCTGGTCTCCCTGGAACCCACTCCTCTATAAATGAGAAAGGCTGAGTAGCTTGGGAATAAAAGGTGAAGTACAGGTCAGTCACTCTGGTTCCTGTAATATTTGTTTCATTGAATGGGAAGGAAAAAGTGAACCTTCTAATACTTTAAATGCAGCCAATTGGTAGGCTCTCGTAGTCTCCTAGAAGGTCACACAGACAGAAGAGCCCTGAGCAGCTGAGCTATGTCTGGTCCCAGAGCCAACCTTGGCTTATCCCTGGCCTCTTGCATCTTTGACTTGTGGCTTGCTAGGGGAGGCATCATGAGATGGTTCCTCAGCTCTACACCAGCATGACTCAAGTCACCAATGTGCTAGGAAGTGCTATACAGATGAACAAGAAGTTACCCAGCTCCAGCTGTCCACAGTGGCACCTACCCAATAATCCAACTTGGAAGTTGGAGGCTAGAGGATCAGAAGTTCAAGGCCATCCTTGGCTACATAGCAAGGTTGTGGACAGTCTGCTTACAGGAGAATTTGTCCAAAAAATAAGCCAGAAGCCTCCCAGTTCACCCTCTCACTTGAAGTTTCTGGGAGGGCAAGTGATAGGCCCAAGGTCACACCACAAGGGAGTAAGTGGAAGAGCCGTGCCTTAAGCCCAGGATGCCTTTTCTGGGCTTTGGTACATGCCTCCACTGAACTGTGTGGTTGAGGGAGGGATCTACAGTGAGGGTGGAAGGGATGAAGGGCAGTGTTTTCCAGGAGGAACAGAGCAAACCCACAGGTTTCATGTGGTGATAGAACCCATCAGTTCTCCACATTCCTGATGCTGACAACCAATGGGAGGTTCTGCACCTCCTTCCTGGTGCAGTCACGGCCCGGAGAGATGAAGGGGGCTGGGTGTGTGTGTGGGGGGTTAGTCTGGGTGTGACCTCCAGGCCAACAAGCTTTGAGTCCATCGCTCCTTTCAGTCTCCTAGACTGCACAAAGATGGAAACTGAGCTTCAGAAGCAAAAAGACTATCCAGCTAGTAATCGCCTTAAAGCCCAGCCAGGTCTCTGACACCAGAGACACTGCTCTTCTCCTGTGTTAGAAGTGCTAGCAGATGCAGGCCAGAGGTGAGCAATTCAGGCTGTCTCATTTGCTGACTTGCAAAGACTATTTATATCCTGGTTCGGAAATTCATTGTTCACATTTGGAAGGATTCCCACACTGGGTCCCTAACGAGCGGTCCCTGTGGCAGACTGAAGAAGGCCAGAGATGGGGGCACGTTTGAAGCTGAGTGACTTGGCAGACCCTCCAGGGATTGGAGAAAGCCAAACCCAGTGAGACATTGTCACTGTGACCCCAGAAGCAGACGCAGGAGACATAACAGTTCCTCTTAGTGGGGCACCATTGGAATGTGGATGGGAACACTCTCCGTTCCTGAAGTTCAGTTGGATGATGTCTCACTGCGCACTCTCAAGGACAGACAGTGTTTGCACAGTCTGCCTGGTGTCCAGAGACATATGGATAGTGGTAGAATAGAGACAGTTTTGTTGTTTGAAAGACTTTTGTTATTTGAAATTGCGCGTATGTGTGTGTCTGTGTGGGGGTAAATGCACATGAGTGCAGGTACCCAAGGCCAGAGGCCAGAAAAGGAAGTCTGTCTACTCTGGAGCTGGAGTTACAGACAGTTGTGAGCCACCCAGTGCAAATGCTGGGAATCAAACTCAGGTCCTCTGCAAACACAGCCTCCTCTCCTGTTCCATGGAGACAGTTTATTAAGAGAATGCTTTAGGCCAGGCATGGTGGCAAATACCTTTAACCTCAGCACTCAGGAGGAGGGTGGATCTCTGAGAGTTCAAGGCTACCATGGTCTACATAGTTCTAGGCCAGTCAGGTCTACAAAGTGAGACCCAGTCTCAAAAAACAAACGAACCAACAAACAAACCCAACAACCAAAAGGAGAACAGACACATCTTGCTGCCTGAGCATAGGACTGGGAGGAGCCTGGCACATCTTCCAGGAAAAGCCTCATCCTGCAACCAGAGCCAGGAAATCAGGGTAGCCGGCTTCCCACGGCTCCGTTCATCCTCGGTCTGGCCAGTGCAAAGCAGGCAGCTCTTAGTGGTCCTTGGCAAGTCTCTGCTTTGCTATTCACTCATGAGAACTCTGTTTGGTTCACAATCATCCCCACAGAAAGACTGCACACACTGAAGTGCTCAGTAAATATTAGCTGCTTAGCCCTGAGCATAGCAATGGACAATTTACAGAACTCAACCCAGGGTTCCCCAAAATTCCCTGACAACAGTTCCCAGGTCTTGCCCCTTGGGAATTCTGGTCCAGTACCCCCAGATTGGGACCTGGAAAACCCAGGGCTCAGGGTTTTAACAATACCCAAAGCAGTCTTGTCATGAGAGAAGTGTGGGTGCTGTGGTAGTTTCAATGTAGTTGGCTCCCATAATCTCACAGGGAGTGGCACTATTAGGACATGTGGACTTGTTGGAGAAGGTG
The DNA here is from genome assembly GCF_004664715.2 of Peromyscus leucopus. Classification (NCBI taxonomy): domain Eukaryota; kingdom Metazoa; phylum Chordata; class Mammalia; order Rodentia; family Cricetidae; genus Peromyscus; species Peromyscus leucopus. Next base: position 10,492,887 of record NC_051069.1, on the reverse strand, counting down.
TGGCCTTGTTGGAGGAGATGTGTCACTACGGAAGTGGGCTTTGAGGTCTCCTATGCTCAAGATACTGCCCAGTGACTCAGTCCACTTCCTGTTGTCTTCTGATTAAGATGTAGCCAGCTCCTCTCCCCACCATGATGATAATGGACTGAACCCTTGAACTACCACCTCAATTAAATGTTTTTCTTTATAAGAGCTGTTGTGGTCATTGTGTCTCTTCACAGCAATAGAAACCCTAACTAAGACAGGTATATTAAAGTGAACACCACCAGTGACCTGGAGGAGGTTTGATTAAGGGAAGAGAGACTCAGAGAGATTGGGTGACCTAACCAAAGTCACACAAAGGCAAATAGCAGAGGTGAGCTTCAAATCTGGGTCTACGTGATTTTCCAAGCTCCTGTGGGAAACAGGAGACAGCAACTACCTGCGTGTCTCAAAGGCTGGGAGATGATGGTAGACAGCCAGGGGAAGTGGAGATTGAAAGTTGTTTTGTTTTTTAAATGATGGCTCAGTGTGTAAAGGCACTTGCTACTGAACCTGGAACCCTCATGGTCAAAGGACAGAACCAACTCCTACAGGCTGTTCTTGACCTCCGCCTGATAAATAAATCAATGTAATTGTGTGTGTGTGTGTGTGTGTGTGTGTGTGTGTGTGTGTGTGTGTGTGCATGACAGGGTTTCTCTGTGTAAGAGCCCTGGCTGTCCTGGAACTTGCTTCGTAAACCAGGCTGGCCTCGAACTTACAGAGATCTGCCTGCCTCTGCCTCCCAAGTGTTGGGATCACAAGCATGCACCACCACACCCAGCAAGTAAATGTATTTAAAAAAATAAAAAGATGGGAAATATAACTCAGTGGTTGAGTGTGCCTAACATGTGTCAGACCCTGGGTTGAATCTGGAGCTCAAAATCTGATAAGTCTTTTAATAAAAAACCCAGAGCCAGATATTGGGGTAAATGCTGAAAGACCAGAGAGACAAAGGAACAAGCCACTGCCACGTCTTACCTCGAGGACCCCTCAGCCTGAAAAGGTTTTAGTTCCTGTCTCCTCATGCCTTATATACCTTTATCCGCCCAGCTATTTACTTCTTTCCTAGTGTTGGGATTAAAGGTGTGTGCTTCCCAAATACTAGGATTAAAGGCGTGTGACTCCCAAATACTGGGATTAAAGGTGTGTGCCACCACTGCCTGCCTCTGTTTCTCTCCTAGATTGAATCAATCTCCTGTAGTCCAGGGTGGCTTTGAACTCACAGAGATCCAGAGGATCTCTGCCTTCCGAGTGCTAGGTGTGTGCCACCACTGCCTGGCCTCTACAGTTTAATCTAGTGGCTGCTCTGTCCTCTGATCTTCAGGCAAATTTTATTAGGGTACACAATATATCACCACACAAATCCTCAACATTTCAAACAAAATGATGGTGATTTCCCAGTAAAGAATTCAAGCAACTCAAACAGTTCCATGACACGTGGAGAACAAAGTTCTCCATGCTGCGTGGTAATTAAAACTATCTTGAACTGCCAAGACCACCAGTCTGAGGCCAAGCTCGTGATACACATGGTGAAAAGAGAGAGCCGGCTCTCACAAGTTGTCCTTGACCTCCACCCTGGCACCGTGACACTCACCCCTAACACAAACTAAAAGGGTTAGGGATAAAGCCACGCCTGAGGCTTTGGGTTCAATATGGCATTCAACATTTAAAACAACACAAAGCCAACAACACAGAAACTGTCCCGCTTCCCTTTTAAAATGTAAATACAGTAAAGTTGATACATTAATTTGGTATAATGATGCAGTTCACGGAATTAATTATTTTTTTTTCCAGACAGGATCTCATATGTTACACGATGGCCACACTCTCTATGTGGAGCCAACAATGAGTGGCCTTGAAATTCTGTTGCTCCTGCCTCCCTTCACCTCCCAAGTGTGGGGATTACAGGCGTGGGCCACCACACCCAGTTGATGTGGCCCTGAGAATCAAAGCCAGCCTAAGCATACTGACAGGGCTACCTCCCCAGCCCTCAGTTTTCTTTTGGTTTTGAGATAGGTAGGGCTTTACTATGCAGCCCTGGCAGGCCTGACACTAACTCATTTGGTTGGACTCATTCTTGGTTGTAAAAAGAAAGAGCTTTGTCCTTGGGAATTTCCTTACCCTTCCTTGAGGAGGCAAGAGACCTGGATTCTCATCCTAGCTCTGAGACTAACTAGCTAGGTCATGGCTGATAGGTGCCCTCTCTGGGCTGTGAAGAGAACATTTGGGCACTGTCTTGGTCAGGGTTTCTGTTGCTGTGATGAAACACCATGACCAAAAAGCAACTTGGGGAGGAAAGGATGTATTTGGCTTACACTTTCAAATCACTGTTCATGTTGAAGGAAGGCAGGACAGGAACTCAAACAGGGCTGGAACCTAGAAGCAGGAGCTGATGCAGAGACCATGATGGTGGTGGGGAGCGCTGCTTACTGGCTTGCTCCGCATGGCATGCTCAGCCTGCTTTCTTATAGAAGAACCAAGGACCACCAGCCCAGGGACAGCACCACCCTTAATGGGCTGGGCCCTTGCCCATCAATCACTAATTAAGAAAATACCCAACAGTCGGATCTTATGGAGGCTTTTCTCAATTGAGGTTCCCTCCTTTCACATAACTTTAGTTTGTGTCAAATTGACATAAAACTAGCCAGCTAGAGCCGGGCAGTAGAGAGACACACCTTTAATCCCAGCACTCAGGAGGTAGAGGCAAGAGGATCTCTGTAAATTGGAAGCCAGCCAGGTCTACAGAGCTAGTTACAGGGCAGCCAGGGCTACACAAGGAAACCCTGTCTTGAGAAACAACAAACAAACAAACAAAAAACAAACAACTGGTCAGCACAGACAGTCACACTGGGAGTATCAGGTGATGCTTTTTTGTTTTGTTGCCCAAAACTCTCTTCAAGACAGTCATTATCCAAGGTCACCCAACCAGAAAGGCAGCTGTAGCATTAGAACCCATAGCCTCCTGGTCTGCAATACAGGCGTGTCTCCTTAGCTCTCAGGGCTAGCTCGGCTCACAGTTAACCAGAGCAAGATTCATCTTGACTAATTTCACACCTTTTCTCAAGATTCTAGCTCTCAGACCCAGCACATCCTCCCTCTCATCTGTCTGCTTCCAAGACAGTGACAAAGTGTTCCCATCATCCCTGGGGACAGATGTCTCACAGCAAACATGTTCTGAAACTCAGGTATGAGAAGAATGGGCCTCTGCTGCCAACCAGGTACTGGCTGTTTCCAACATCAGTTGCTTCTGGTGCTTAAAAAAAAATCAGCCAAGGCTGCAAGACTGGAAGAGCCAAACTCTGCTGGGACCATCCTGAGACAGTGCCATATGACCTTAGATAAGCCACGTCTCACTGCCTAGCTCTAGAAGGCTCAGGAGGTCAGAGCACACATTCTGCTAGAAACTGTGTGGGAGGAAGAGTTGTAGATGATGACATGGGGAGTATGGGATCTTAGAAGTTTGACTTGTAATGGCTATTCTTGGTTGTCAACTTGACAACATCTGGAGTTAGCTAAAATCCAAGAATGGAGAGTACACCAGTGAGGGATTTTTGCTTAATTTGAAGTAGGAAGATCCACTTCTAATCCAGATCTTAAAGGTAGAAGACATATGCCTTTGATCTGGATCTTGAGGTGGGAAGACAGACCTTTAATCTGGGCCACACCTTCTGCTGGAAGCCCATTTAAGGACATGGAAGAAGGATGCTTTTGCTCTTTGCCTGCTTGCCCTCACCTTGCCAGCAAGTTCATTCCTTCACTGGCATTAGAACCCACATCTTCAGAATTCCAGCATATACTGAAGACCAGCTGAGGCATCTAGCCTCATGAACTGAGCAACTGTTAGATTCTTGGACTTTGTATTCACAGCCAGCCATTGTTGGGTTAACTAGACTGTGCCTACAAGTCATTCCAATAAATCCCCATTATATATATAGAGAGAGGCATTCTGCCAGTTCAGTTGCTCTAGAGAACCCTCATTAATAAATAGTCTTCCATAGAGACAGGGCACCTCATCCTTTGTAACAGAAGAGGAAGAGAAAGGCCATAGATTGCCTAAGTGGGAAGGTTCACTGGTGGGAAATTGGGAAGAAGGTACCGGTTAGCTTTTGAAGAAAATGTAGTCCGGGGTCATCAATAAGACTCAGGCACAGTGAAAGGTGGGATGGGGATAGGACTTGAGTTAGGTAAGAAGGCATGAGGAGGTTTTTCTGGGTGTTGGAAAGCAGCCACAGGGCAACAGAAGGTAGGCTGCTCCTGTAGTGGAGACAAATGCCATTGAGTGTGTCTTTAAAGTGGGATGTTTAGGAGTTGGGGCTATAGCTCGGTGGGTAGAGTTCTTATCTAGGATGTGCAAAGTCCAAGTTCCTTCCCCAGCTCTGCAAACACTGGACATGGTGCTGTGTACCCACAATCTTGGTTCTTGGGAGGCAGAGGTAAAAGGATCAAAAGTTCATGGTCATCTTCAGCTGCATACTGTGTTCAATGTCAGTCTGGGATACATGAGACCTTGGCTCAAAACAAACAAACAGCAGTCCTCTAAGGTAGAGTGTTAGGGAAATTATGAGGCTGCAGTTTGAGCTCTAAGCTGGTTGAGGAGGTGAGTCAGGGTTGACCAGAAGGAAGGCCAGTAGAAGGGCTGAAGGCCAGAGATGGAGATGTTCAAGGAGAAACAGTGATAGGAAGAAGAGAAAAGACGTAACTGTGGGCGTGAGTAGATTCCCAGGTGGAGGTGAGTGGTGTTTTCCCAGCACTTCAGAGACAGAAGCAGAGACATCAGGAGTTCAAGGTCATTCTCAGCCTCAGTCAGTTCCTAGCCCACCTGGGCTCTGTGAGGTCTTTTCTCAAGAGGTGTTCTAGTCCTTTCTCTCTGTGCTTCCTCCACATCTCCCCTTTGAGGTAAACAGTTTTATTCAACCATGTCCTTCCACGATAACTTCCTACCTCAGCACAAACCCAGGCCTAGAGAGAAAGGAAGAGGAAGATGGTGGAAAGGAACAGAGCAGAGAGCAGAGGGGAAACACATAAAGAGAGCACAGAGAGAGAGTATGGGGGTCCATGTCCAACCTTTTAAGGTGGGGATTTCATGACCACACAGTCGCTAGCGCCTGATGATGATGTAAGACGTAGGACACAGGACCCTGAGCTGTGCATGTACAGAATCCTAACATTCCAGACTTTTGCTTATTATAAAAAAGTGAGTGAATAGGAATAGGAGCATTGTTTCTCCTGGAAAAAAAACTGCTGCCAGCTGACTTGGTGGGCGTCGGCTGGCTCTTAGGAGGAATAGGAAAGGGGGGTCTTCCAAGGTAGACAGGAGTTCTGGGATGATGGGCTGTCCTGCTGCCCTGGAGCCATCCATGCTTCTTGGCTTGGCACTCTGGCTGCTTTTGTATCTGACAGGATGCTGGTGAGACAGAGAAGGCCTGAAGTAGATCCGACCTGTCCAGATGGATTTAAGCTGTTTTCTGGAGCTTGGGAAAAATTTTGAACATGTTAAGAAGCAGCCATGAGAAGATTAGTAACCATTTGTGGTGTTTAGTACTCTGCTTGTATTGGTTAGTGTTAATGAGAGAGACAGAGATATTGGAACATGTTAAGCTTTATCAGAGACAGATTATTTAAGGCACCTGTTTTAACAGTAATAGATGGTTATATTAAAGTCTGTTTTTGCAGAGCCCAGACACTTTTGGGTCTGGGGGTGTAAATACCTTTTAGCTGTTAGTTTCTTATTTGATGATCTCTAGACTCCAGTTCTGTGGTGATCTTGTAACCATTAGCTCAACAGTGAGTTAGAAGAGGGAACTGGGAAGAGAAAAGCTTGTGGTGCATGAGAACTTATTATTTTTATTATTATTATCATCATCATTATTTAGAATTAGGGACAAGGCAGAGATCTGGGCCCTGTCTGTGTCCCTGTGCACGAGGATGAGAAGCGCTGTGACAGGTCTGGAGCGAGGCACATGGAGGGAGCAATGAAATGAAAGCTCCTATCTTAGCTGGAAAATCTTTTCCCATTAAGTAACCCTGAAAGTACAATTAAATCTGGTGTGTGTGTGGGGGGGTAAGGCTGTCCTCCCTACCCCAATAATAGGGAAACGAGGAGAGGTGACACCCCAAAACTCTCCCAGGATCGGGTCAGTGGCTCTGGTGTCCAGAAGGAAAGAAACAGATCACTTCCATGCTGTGTTCTGGGTTCCCTGCGAGCCTGTGGCCAAGCCTAGGTCTGCTGGAGGTCTTAGTTTGATGTTCCCCAGGCCATCTTGGTGCCTGGGGCAGTCAGCTGACTGATTGTCTTTATAGGCAGCACTTTCAGCAAGGCTCAATTGATGGCCTGGCAGGGCACTCACTAGCCCGCGTGGCCTTTTTTTTCCTCACTTAAAACAGGGACCCAATGGCTTTCAGGAGCCAGGATGTGCCAGTACTGGGCAAATTTATTCTCAGGCTTTTGTTTATCTCTTCCCTGGTACGCCTTGAATACCACAGATGACACTTTCGCCTGTGGGGTCAGGAGCCTTGCTCTCCAGATGCTTAAGCTTTAGTCCCATGTTGGGGAGGTTTGAGGGACAAGAGACAGATTTTACTCCATGTCTTGAATTTTTATTTTTTTCCTTGATGTCTGCTGGCTTGAGGGCAACTTTAGGAAGATCTGCCAGGAGGCAGGCTATAAACTGATCTCTGGCTAGAGAGCCATCCTGATTACTGTGATCCCCATGTGGGTCCTGATCGTGAACTTATTTGCATGCATCCTAGCCGGCTTCCAGACTCGTCTGTGCCTCTCAGGCAGCTTGAGAATGAGTGGGAGGAGCTAAGGTGAGTTAAAGTGAGAGTCAGCAGAAGAGCCCACCCACTCGTTCAGGAGTTAAGGTGAGGTGGGTTAAAGCCTACCCACTGTCGGAAAGCGGGCGTCAGATAGACAGGAGTGGTTGCACATTGCCTGGGGGCTGTGAGGGGAGGGAGAAGGGTTCAGAGCTTCAGTAGGAAGCTTGGGGATAAGGTAACTCTTTTCATTTGCCCGTTATGTGGCCAAATTTACTGGTATCCACCAAATTTACTGATATCCACCCTTATGTCCCACGGCTGCAGCCGGGAGAGAAAAATAAAAAATTAAAACAACAAACCAGGATCCTAGGCTCCTTTCTCAAGCATCCCTGAGGCAAGGAGAAGGATCTATGAATCAGCACAGGGTACCCAGACCGTTGTCACAGAATGAGTAAGGGCTGGGAGCGTACATAGCACGTGGATCACCCGGTGTTCTGACAGCATCCTATATTTTGTCAAGATAAAATGTGTCCTTGCCAGTGCAGCCTGAAGACCCACACACACACCGGGGGGAGGGGGGGTGTCCGGCACAAATAATATACCTCAGACTGCAGAGCTGTGGGAAGGGACTCACCAATCACATGTGTGGTGGAGATGCAGTGGCGGGAGTGGTGGGCGGGTCCAGCAGCTGGGAAAATGGAAAAAGTGGATCTGACAATCACTGGGCAGTCGCAGGTCCTTGGTTAGGTTTCTGATATTCAGCCGTAGATGCTGAGTGCACAGAATTTCCTACCCGAGTCCATGGCACCAATGATAGTAAAACGGCACTGGTTGGTTGGTGGAAAAGTCACGGGCCACAGCAGAACACAGTATGAGCTTTTAGAGCTTTATTAGGAGGGAAAGGTGGAGAGAGAGAGAGAGAGCCAGGCCTGGGGGAGGCGACAGAGTGGGAACAGAGAGAGGAAACACAGGAAGAGAGTGCAGAGAGAGAGCGTGGGGGTCCGTGTCCAGCTTTTTAAGGCGGGGATTGCATGACCACGAAGTCACCAGTGCCTGAAGATGATGTAAGATGTGAGACACAGGACCCTGAGCTGCACATGTACATAATCCTAACATAAGGTGTTCACAGAGTTGCTGGTTGTTTCCTGCTGCTTGTCTTTTCTGAGTCTTCGGGGCTTTGCTGGCCCTCGTTTGGGAGCCTTTCAGTTTTCTGTGCCCCACACCTCCCCATACTCTGTTGTAGCTGGGTACAGAGGTAGTTCTCTCCTGTCACCTGGGGTCCATCCACTCTCCTAAACCAGTTCCAGCGGGAAGTTCTGGGAAGGAGCCTCCCGGTACACACCCATCTCGGTACACACCCACTTAACCATATACAGACCTCAGGTGTTCCCTCTAACTGACATTCCTTTGGCCAGCATTCCAGATCTCATCGCTAGAAGTCAGATGTCAAGGAGAAAATCAGGGGGCACCCGCAGCAGCCCAGCTGTGGAGAGAGCATACACCGGCATTCAAAGAGACTTGCGACCCGAACACAGAGCTGCTCCAGGACCTTGGGCATCAGCTAGCTCTGCTGTTCTCTGCATGTCCCAGCCAAAACAAGCTGTTTGAGCCACTTACCATCTGCAGCAGGGAACCTTGACCTGGTCGGACAGTTTCTGCTTTCGACAGTGAATGAAAAGGAGGACACTGCAGCTTCAAGGTGTGGTTGAGGAGGAGGGTTCTGCTGTAGATATGAGGGAGAGAACAGTCAGAGGAGCCTGAAGAGTCCAGACTGAACCGGACCATGAGAGGAGAGCGGGGAGGGAGTTTCAGAAGAGAAGAGAGGGCACGTGGACCAAGGCAAGAGAGCACATGGCCAAAATGGCTGAGTTACATTGGAATCCTAAGCTGGGAGATGGAAGCGAAGCCCAGTCCCTGGGTTGGAGAGGTTAAGGGTAGGGACGGGAGTGAGAAGAGCTGGGAGGAGCCATGGGTAGGGAATGTCCCAGGTTTCTTTGGGACCTGACAGACAGGATGCTAGTTTCTGTTGCTGTGACAGATACTGAGAGAACTGAGATAAAAGGGAGGCATATTTACTCCTGCTCACTGTTTCAGAGGTCGTCTGGCCTGCTGGCCCCTTGAGTCCAGGCCTCTGAGGTAACATGCCATGGTGGGAAGGCAGGGTGGAACAGAGCAGCTGCTCACCTCATGGTGGCTAGGAAGCAGAGAAGAGATATGAGAAAGGGAAGGAGACAATGTATGTCACCTTTCAAAGACCTATCTCCAGTGATCTACTTCCTCCAAGATGTCTCTGCCACCATGCAACAATGCCGTCAGTTACGGATCTATCGTCAGGTGAACTCACGATGGAGCCAAAGCCCTCATGACCCAAATCACTTCCCAGTGGCAGCATCTACCAGCTGGGAATCAAATTTCTCCATTCAAGCTTTTGGGGGACATTCATATCTACATCGGACCAGGCACCAAGTCCTGCTCCAGTTGTCTGGCCAGGGCACCTTGAGTGACAGACCCTCCCAATAGTGCAGAAAGGACCACCAGGGCTCCATTCCAGGGGAATCTGTGGGTGTGCTTGCTTTTTGTTTGTTTGTTTGTTTGTTGTCTGAGGCAGGGTCTCGTGTATTCCAGGCAGGCCTTCAACCTGCTATGTAGTCAAGGATGACTTTGAACTTCTGACCCTCCTGCCTCCACTTCCCTGGAGCTGGGGCTATAGACATGCTCTGTTAATGTGGTGCTGGGGTTTGAACCCACGGCTCCATGTGTGCTAGGCAAGAACTCTGCTGAGCTACATCCCACCCAATGCTTTCCCCTTGATGTTTCCTAGACCCACTAAGAAATCAGCATTTGTTTGTGTTTTGAGACAGTTTCTCTATGTAACCCTGGCTGCTGTGGAATAATCCTTTTGTACACTGTGAAGATGGTTTGCGCCCATTGGTTTAATAAAGGGCCAACTGGCCAATAGCTAGACAGAAAGAGGTTAGGCAGGAGAGCTGAGAGAATGCTGGGAAGAAGGGCCGAGTTGCCAGCCAGATGTACCAGGCTGGCCTCAAACTCACAAGGATCTGCTAGTTTCTGTCTCCTGAGTGTGACTTGTTTATCAGCAAGCCCCTAGGGAGCTCTGTCTCTACCCTACTCAGTGTTGAGGTCACGTGCATTCCACCACCCCTGGCTTTTCTGTAGGTTCTGGGGATCTGATTTCAGGCCCTCATGCTTACACAGCAAATACTAGCCACTAAACAATCTCCCTTGGCCTACCTGGAGAGAGAGAGAGAGAGAGAGAGAGAGAGAGAGAGAGAGAGAGAGAGTAGTGTTGGGGGGTGGAACCCAGGCTCTGTACACACTAACCATGCTCTGCCACTGAGTTACATCCCCAAACCCTCATATGAAATGTAGTAACAAGTGGAAGGAGCCTACAGTGATAGAAGTCCAACATTGGTTTGTCACCAGTGCACAGGGATGGAACTGTATAGAGAGAGGGAGGAGGATGGACCTGGAATGACAGAATCACTCTACATCTTAATTGGGATGTGGATTATACATGTGTATGCATTTATCAAAATTCATCAGCCATGTAAGATTTATGAATTCCACTGTGTGTAAACTAAAAAGCCATATCACTGTAAATAAACAGTGAGCCACAGCTAATGGCGTGTGCTGAAGCATTCAGAGATGAAATGGCACTGATTTCTGGAATTTGTTTAGTAATGCATAAAAATTAGATGTATCAATGTACATGTGATAAAGTAAATATAGGAAAAGGTTAATTACAGAATAGAGGTGCTAAATATATTATCAGCTTTTCTTTGTATATGAAAAGTGTTGCCATGAAACAACAGTGCAAAGATTATATGCAAAACCAAGATTATAAAATGACAACCATAGCCAATCTGTAATCACCTAGAAGGCTGACATGTTTTTCCATTCAGCTAAAACACGATTTTTTTTATTACCGAAGTAAAAAGGGCTATGAGATAGCTCAGTGAATGGAGGTGCCTGCTGCCAAGCCTGACCACCTAAGTTTGATTCTGGGAACCTGAACCCAAGTGGGAAGAGAAAACTAACCTCTTAAAGTTATCCTCTGACCTCTACACACACACACACACACACACACACACACACACACACACACACACACAACTATATATAGAAACTTTGGACCAAGGTTGGATACAGTGGCTAACACCTGCAATACCACACTCACAAGGCAGAGACAGGCAGATCTCTATGAGTTCAAGGCTAATCCTTGAACACAGTGGGTTCCATCTCCCTGTCCCTTCCCTCACTTGGAAGGGGGATTTTTAGTGATTTTATGAAGCTCCTGGGAGCTTTTTGTGAGGTAACGGTGTTAATCCCATGCCTCAGGTGTTTCTCTCAGTTTATTATTTACCTTTAAATTAATTTTGATTTTGAAGTAATTGCAGATAATGTGATTTTTCATGTCAGGAGTGTATAACTATTGCACTGTGGGTGAATGTTTATGAATTCTGCAATTATCTCCTGGTTAGCAAAAATAAAATGAATGTATTTATTTATTTATTTTATTTAACATAATGTTTTTATTGGTGCTTTGGGGATTTCACCCCACGTGCCCCACCCCTCACTTCCAGTCCTGTGTCTGCTCCCCACCCTTCTGACCCCCTCCAAGTAATTTTTAAAAAAATAGAAAAATAAAGAAAAAGCAAGTCCAATTTGTGTTACCTATATACTCACTGGAGTGCGGTCAAACTCTCAGTGGCCTGCCCAGGTCTTTAAATAGGACTGAGTTCTTCCCCTTACCTCGTCCCGTCCACCATCAATTGTGGAGCACTACACCTCCGCATCCTTATCACACTTTTTAAGGGTTCTCTTCAATGGCTTTCTCTTTAGGCTGTTGGTTTTTGGGGTGGTGGTGGTGAGTGTTGGGGTTGTCACAGAAGCCTTCCATGCCCCTCTTTCTCAACTGTGAGTCTGCAGTTATCAATATCATTGCAAAAGTAGCTTCCTTGCTCCTTACAGTCAGAGGGAGCCCAGATCATGGGCTCCCACACGGTTTCTGGTGACAATACCTTCCATAAACATGATGGCCCCCAGCTGCAATAGGAACACAGAGTCAGGCAAGGCCCTCAGAGGCAGCCCAGACCACAGACATCCACATGGCCTTAGGTAGCAGCACAGGTCACCCACATCAATATGGCCCCTGACGGCAGTATGACCCACAGACGTCAACATGGCTCCAGGCTGAGGCACAGACCACAGACTTCCACATGGCCTTTGGTGGTGACATGGTCCACAGACATCCACACAGACCCCGGCTGCAGTAGGACTAGGGACCCAGATATGGCCCCTGGAGGGGCAGCATGGACCACAGACACCAACATGGCCTCCAGAGGCAATCGCAGGTTGTCCTTCAAGGAGGTCCAGTCTAGAAAATGAAATGTTCCTCATCTCTGGCCTCCACTGTTGCCCAGAGCCAGAGCGCTCCCGAAGTGGACAGCATGTTGGGGGACTGAGTCCGCATCTGCGTACACTCCAGCGGCTGAATACTACCCCGCCAGCCCCACAGGGCGAGGACGTGTTCTACTGCAGACCTCAGCCGTCTATCACGCCTGTCCCCATAGCGCCTCCAGTTCCGCCTCTCTCCACAGCCCACATACCGCTCCATTTCTCTATCTTTCCCCACCTCTCCATCACGTATTTGTTTGTTTTTTCCAGACAGGGTTTCTCTGTGTAGCCCTGGCTGTCCTGAAACTCGCTTTGTAGACCAGGCTGGCCTTGAGCTCACAGAGATCTGCCAGGCTGCCTCCCGCGGGCTGGGATTAAGGGCGCGCGCCACCACCGACTGGCTCCACAACATACATGTTCAGTGTAGTGGCACCTGCAGCCTCAAAAATGAATTATTTTTAACTTTGTTTTTGTGCTGAAAGGGCTTATTTTAGTCATCTGTAGTTTCATACAGACTTGGATATATGAGATTTTTCTATAAAATGAAATGAAATAAAATAAAATCCAATTAAAAATACAGATATTTAAAATATACCACAATGTTCTGTGAGCCTACTTGGGTATCTCTCCTTGTATAATTTATCACAAGTACTTAAAATGTGACTTTAGTGGGACTGGAGAGATGTTTCAGCGGTTAAGAGCACTGGCTGCTCTTGCAGAGGACCCAGGTTCAGTTCTTAGCACCCACGGGATGGCTTATAACCGTTTGCAACTCTTGTGCCCACTTCCGGCTTTCAGGGGTACCAGGAAGGCAAGCAGTGCCCTTCTGTACACGCAGGTAAAATACTCCTATACATAAAATAAAAATAAGTTAGTCTTTTGTTTTGTTATTTGAGACAGGGTCTCACTGTGTAGTCCTGGCTGGTCCAGAGATCATCCTGCCTCTGCCTCCCAAGTGATGGAATGAGTGGATGCATCTCCATGCCTGCCCCCCCAAATATATATATATATATATATATTTGGCTTTTTGAGACAGGGTTTCTCTGTGTAACAGTCCTGGATGTCCTGGAACTTGCTCTGTAGACCTGGTTAGCCTTGAATTTACAGAGATCTACCTGCCTCTGCCTCCCGAATACTGAGATTAAAGATGTGCACCACCACTGCCAGCTGAAATAAGTAACTTTTTTTTTTAATTTTTATTTTCTGGAGCTGAGGACCAAACCCAGGGCCTTGTGCTTGCTAGGCAAGCGCTCTACCACTGAGCTAAATCCCCAACCCCAATAAGTAACTCTTTAAACAAAACAACCAAACAACAACAAAAAACTCTATATGACATTAACTTGGGCCACTTTTTTTTGTTTTTTTTGAGACAGGGTCTCATGTTGCCTAGGCTGACCTTGAACTTAACTATGTCACTAAGGATGACTTTGAAATGCTGCTCCTCCTGCTTCCACCACCCAAGGGCTGGGATTACAAGAGTATGCCACCTACCATGCCTAGTTTATGTAGTTCGAGGGTTGGAACCCAGGGCTTCCCGCATGCTGGACATTCTACTGACCATTATTACATCCTCAGCCTTAGCATAGATCTCCTAAGGATGCTGGGATCTGTTTGCTGCGTCCTGAGTCCTGGGAGTACAGTGAGCTCAGATCTCTGATGGCTGTTGATGGTGCAGGCCTTTGTATGTCTTTTAGACAGAGAGAGACTCCAGATATCTGCTACTTGTACTGGGGCAACTCTCAGAAGCATCTTTGTTAGAAGGCTGGACACACACACACACACACACACACACACACACACACACACACACACACGTTCCCATGATGCATCAGGCTGGCATGCTGATCTCCCAACTCTTGTAACATTGAATAAAATCGAAAGACAACATATCGTCCTTTGGGGGAAGTAATAGCAAAAGATCTTTGCAAGCCAAACATTTATTGAAAGTGGACATTTGTTTGTTTGTTTGTTTTTCGAGACAGGATTTCTCCATGTAGTTTTGGTGCCTGTCCTTAATCTTGATCTGTAGACCAGGCTAGCCTCAGAGATCTGCCTGGCTCTGCCTCCCGAGTGCTGGGATTAGAGGCGTGCGCCACTGCCGCCAGCGAAAGTGGACATTTTATAATCTTTTCTGGAAACGGAAAGAGATTTAGCATTCTTATCTGATGCCATAGCTGGAATAATGTAAGTACAGGCAGAGGCAGCCCAAACTCCAACCTTTTCTGACGGCATTTTGAGGGGTGGAGCTCAAATGGCAGAGTACCTGCCGGCCTGGCACACAGGAAGCTGTGGATTTCATCCTCAGCATAAGCTGGCCATGGTAGTGCGTGCTTGTAATCCCAGCCTTTAGGAGTTGGAGGCAGCTTGGGCTGCGTGAGATCCAGTGCCCCAACAGAACTGCTAAAAGCCTGGTGGGATGGCTCAGTGGGCAAGGGAGTTTGATATCCCATATAACACGCCTGAGTTTCATCCCCGGAGCCACATAAAGGTGAAAGAACAAAATAGATTCTGTAGAGTTATCCTCTGACCTTGTGCCCATGCTTGCACATCACACACACACACACACACACACACACACACACACACACACACACACAATCTTTAAAAATTGTTTTGAATCTCAATATTTAAGCAATTCAGACCCTGCGACTCATGAGGAGGAGAATGTCAGCAAGTCGACCCCACTGAATCTGTGGAGAGATAAAGGACTTAAAAGACAAATCCCCATGCCAACACAGCTGGCATCCATGCTGCCACCCTCGGAGGGGAGCGGATTTCCTTCTGGTTAGCTGTGGCGCTGCCCTTCTGTTAGCTTGATCTGGGGACCCACGTGTGAGTCGATGCCATGGGATTGGAGCCTTGACATCATGGCCTGTGTGGTCGGGCTAAAGGGAGGCATTCATCTGTTGTCCCTCGATACTTCCAAATAACAAGATGAAATCTGTTAGAAGCTTAAAAGATAAATATCAGAATATCCAAACAACAAATGGCAATGGGAGCTTTATTGACCCTAGGCGGGCTCTCTTACAACAGTGGTTTGTTCATTTGAAGCAAAGTTAAAACGCTTGTTTGATTTAGTTTTAAACAGGTAATGTGTTCACATGGACCCCAAATCAAATGCCACTAAAAAAGGGGCAGAATAAAGTTTTTCGTTCCCATTATACCTCCTCTATTCCTAGTCCCACACTTCAAGCAACACACGTGCATCAGTTTCTTTTCATTCCCTCCAAAATTCCATTTTATAAATACAAATTATCATTATTATTATTAGTTTGAGACAGGATCTCCTATAGCCCAGGCTGGGCTCAGACTTGCTATGTGCCTGAGGATGGCTTTGAACTCATCTTCTTGCCTCTACTTTGCTAGTGCTTTGGTTATAGGCATTCACTGTTGCTTTACCTTTGTGACTCCAAAGTCACAGGCCTGCTTCTCTGACAGCTGCTGAGACCTCAGCCTGGTGGGAGCTGTGTCCCCTCCCCCTTTCCCCCCCCATCCCCTTCTATTCCCTGGCAATGGCTCTGTTGCTGCCACTAAAGGTGGCTTTAACTAAATCTCTAGTGTTCTATTTATAAATGAGACTCAAGATTCAAAGGCTGGGGTGAAAACCTCTGAGCTCAGAGAGTTTGAGTAGCAATTAGTTAACTTTCTCTCCTTGCTGGCGTCCCTGGAAGATGCTACACTCAGTCCCTCCCTGTTACTCCCTGTGCATCTTTCTATCTCTACCAGCTGCCCTCTGTTGTTCTATGATTACTTCCAGTCAGCTAGTTGCTAACTCAGCCTCTCTGAGTCAAGGTTAATTTTATTTAATTCACACAAATGCAAACTCGGGGTTCACAGTGTAATCGAATGTCCCACGACAATTCTTATCATTCCCTGTTTATGTGGTGCTGGGGACGGAACCCAGGGCCTTCCTACATGCCTGGTGTGATGGCTTATGTTGATTATTAACTTGATACACCTCGGAGACAAATCTCTGGACCTGTCTGTGAGTGGTTGTCTAGACTAGGTTAATTGAGGTGTGAAGACTCACCTGACCTGTGAGCTGTGTCCTTACCTCTCAATGCTTGCTTCCTCATCCACACATACATGAGAAATGTCCTTGTCACCCTCATTGTACGCTGAGAACTAAGTGAGCTAATACAGGAAGCACTGATGACAGGCCTGGCACCCAGAAAGCCCTCTATATGTGACATTGTCATTATTATTGGTAGCTTTGGCTCCTGAGCCTAAGAGCATCGGCTATGGAAATCCAAAGAGTACCTAAGGTCAGTCTTATTTCCTGATCTATAGAATGAAGACAGCCCACCGTCATAGGTCACCGTGATGTGTGTGATGTGGTGTGTGTGTGTGTGTGTGTGTGTGTGTGTGTGTGTATGTGTGTGTGTGAGTGTATGTGTGTGTGTGAGTGTGTGTGTGAGGGGAAGGGGCTGCTAGATAACTTAGTAAAAGTGCTTGCTGCCAAGTCCAATGACCTGAATTTGACTCCCAGACTTACATGGTGGAAGGAGAAAACCAAGTCCTCTTGTCTACTCATCTACACACATGTGTTTGTGTGCCTGAGCAGGCGAGCATGCTCTTGCACTTGCTCCAATGCATGCGCGCGCACACACATACACACAGTCACTCACGTACTAATGAAATAAATGTAATAAAAAGAAAAAAAATCTATATGTAATATCTGCACATCACTTGACAATGCCTTGAACTTGGTAAATGCTATTGACTTTCATAAATTTCCAGATGCTATATATTGTAAAACATGACATTATTTTATATACTAAGAGTGAAAAACCATTCCAATTGAATTACGGCAGGCCTTCGATGGTAATCTATCTTCATTTCAAATATGTTACTGGATGAAGAAGTGCATGTGTCTGGCTCGGTGAGGGGAGGGATCTGGGTGCTGGTGATTCCACTCTTGGATTTTCATTAAAAATTACATCTTGAATATTGTTTTTGGGTACGGAGAGGGCCTTCTTTCTATTTTAAAAGGCTGCATAGTCATCCACTATGTGGGTAAGTGGTGAATTATTTATCTGGTCCTCTACTGTTTTCCAGGATGTCACTGCTACAAATGAAGCCATGATGAGTTCTCTGTGGCCGTCTTGTCTTGCAAGCCAGCTGGGATGCCTGGATGATTCATTGCCAGACTCGGCGTCTTGAGGGCAACAAGCACGTGAACTTGAAACTTTTGCAGCTCTGTTAATCCCAAGTTTTAAAATTCAAGGCTGCTTCTAAACATGGATCAAGAACGTTTAATTGTAGCCCAGGCTGACCTCAAACTTACTATATAGTCAAGGATGCCCTTGAACTTCTGATTTTTTTTTCTACCTACCAGTGAGGGGATTACGGGTGAGCCACTGTGGCTGGTTTATGCAATGTTGGGGCTTTGTGCACAGTAGACAAGCGCTCCACCAACTGAGCCACATCTCCAGTCTGGGAATGTTCGAAAAGAAGTATTTGAAAGGCTGGACCTGATGGAAGAAGAGCAAGCGTAAGGCAGAGGGGCATCTCAGGTACCACCAGTGGCTGTGGAAGCTGATGACAGGCACTTTGGCACTCTCCTGGTCTGCCTGCCTGCCTTCTCCCTCCCTCCCTCTCTCCCTCCCCCTTCTCTCTCTTTTCATTATTATTATTATTATTATTATTGATACAGGGTGTAGTTCTGTAGCCCAGCTGTATAGCCCAGGCTGACTCTGAGCTTGCAATCTTCCTGCCTCAGCTTCCCCATGCAAAGATCAACTGGCAGGAACTACTAGACCTATCTCATGGCACTGTCTGTTTTAAGAAAACTGTCTTACTTGGAAATGCTCACACAAACGGTCAAGACATACATGTGTGGTGATAAAAGCAGGTATGATGTGAAAGGCATCTGCTTAGAGCTTTACAGAAACCTTCGGGTCTCATGGCACTGTGGGGTCAGGGCTACCAGCTCAGCTTTACAGATAGGGAAATTGGAAGTGTGCAGGGTGAAACTAGCCTACTTAAAGGAACACCAGCCACTCAGCATTAGTCTGCACCCTGCAATGCACAAACACAGTTTTGAAATGGTGTTTTTAAAAAATGTTCCAAAGGGATTTAGCTAATATTATTATAAAACTATGTTGTCGCTTGGGAGGCTGAGGCAGGAGGAACTCTGTGATTTTTGGAGCCAGCCTGGCCTACAGAGTGAGTTCCAGGATAGCTAAGGCTACACAGTAAAAACCCTGTCTTGAAAGACAAACAAAACCAAAACCAAATCAAACAAACGACTTTGCTGTGGAATGCAGTGCAGCCGTGACAAAGAATGAAATAAATCTATACACCAATACCATATGTCCACAATGTATTGACTGGTGAGAGAGGTTACATCTGGGGGTCCGAGAGGTGGCTGAGAGATCAAGAGCACTTGCTGTTCTCCAAGAGGACCCAGATTTAGTTTCCAGCACCTATGGTAGACTCACAACCATCTATACTACTTATGTATGTACGTACATGTGTATGTATTTATTTATCGTGTGAGTGTGTGTATGTGTGTGAGTGTGTGTGTGTGTGTGTGTGTGTGTGTGTGTGTGTGTGCCTGCATGCCATAGTGCTCATGTGGAGGTCAGAGGTCAACTTTGTGGCGTGGTCGGTTCTCTCCTTCCATCTTAGCCTGGGTTCCTGGGAATGGAACTCACGTTAGTAGGTTTGTTTTGCAAGTATCTTCACCCTATGAGCCATCTCGGCAGCCTGAAGAAAAAGATAAAATATTTCAAAGGGCTGGGGGT
This sequence comes from Peromyscus leucopus, assembly GCF_004664715.2. Lineage (NCBI taxonomy): Eukaryota > Metazoa > Chordata > Mammalia > Rodentia > Cricetidae > Peromyscus > Peromyscus leucopus. The sequence goes on along the minus strand of NC_051069.1, from coordinate 10,473,940 downwards.
ATACAACTCCGAGATACACTGCTTGCTTAGCATTTGTGAGGTCCTGGAATTGATTCTTAGAACCACAAAAGCTACATAAGTAACTTTATTTTTCCTTTAAAGAGCCTCACTTTGTAACTTTGGCTGGAACTCACTATGTAGACCAGGCTGGCCTTCTACTCACAAAGCTGGGACTGCCTCCCCAGTGCTGGGATTAAAGGCGCAGACCGCCAGCTCTGGCTCATAAATATCAGTATAAAAGAAGGCTGCAGAGCGGCTTGCACCCTTTCCTCCGGTCACCTCTCCCTCCCATCCCCGCCCTCTCTCTTTACAGCCAGTCTGGGCTATGCGCTCGCTCGGGAGGGAGAGGCTTTTTGGCTGTGAAGCCCTAGACACCGGGCAAAGCTCAGGGCTTAGCTAACTACTCAACGCTACAGACGCCACAGCTTCTGACCGAATAGGGAGTCAGTCTACTGACTCAGGAAACCATCTTAAAAACTAGTGAAACCGTAACAGGCCGAAGCTGTGCTTGCTAACTGAAGTGTGTCAACAGGATGTGGTGTCCGTGGGTAAAGGGAAGGTGAAGACTGATGAGGCGTGGGCTGCACGACTTGGGCAAGGTCCCCCGGTAGCCCCTGGCCAGCAACCCAGTCCGTCTATTCCACTTTAAGAGTGTCCTCGGGTTCTCCCACGGAATTATCCTGAAATGGTACAAAAGCTACTGATATTTTTCCTTGTTGAACCCCTTTTCTTGTTGTTTGTTTGTTTGTTTGTTTGGGACCCAAGCTGCCTAGGACTGATTACAAAGCCCAGACAAGCCTTGATCCTGAGATCCTGCTCTCAACCTCCAAGGACTGGGACCATGTGTGTCCCAGCACACCTGGTTTACACACCCTTTGCCAGAGTGAGAGCGCCCCTTCCCCTCGAGTTTGTAAGAGTTTTAAACTGGGCTGAAGAGATGGCTGGGGGTGAAGAGGACTTGCTGCTTTCGGAGGATCTGAGTTTGGTGGCCTGCGCCACATCCCGCTGCTCACATCCTGCGGCTCACACAGGTCTGGAATTCCACCTCTGGTCTCCACCGGCTCTTACACTCTCATGTATTTATCCAAATGCAGACCCTTACATGTTTAAAATAATAAAAATAAATGTTTAGAGGAGTTTTAAATTGTGAATGAGTGTTCTATTTTCTGAATTGCCTTTTCTCCACATGTTGAGATGGCAGTTAGGGATTTCATCCTTTATTCTGTCAAATCAACTTTGAAATCTAGGAATAAAGTTTGCTTAGTCATAGTATATTATACCTTTTTTTTTTTTAAATTGAGATTTAAATTTTTGTTTGTTTGTTTTCGAGACAGGGTTTCTCTGTGTAGCCTTGACTGTCCGGGAAGTAGCTCCGTAGACCAGGCTGGTTTCAAACTCACAGAGATCCTCCTGCCTCTCCCTCCCAAGCGCTGGGATTAAAAGTAGTGCTAACACCACCCGGCTGATTTAAAATATTTTTTATTGAGTCCAGCCTGGTCAATAGAGCTAGTTCTAGGACAGCCAGGACTACACAGAGAGCCCTGTCTCAAAAACAAAACCAGTTTTTTAAAATTCAAATGTAATTACGTCATTTCCTCCTTTCCCATCCTTTCTCCAACTCTTCCCATGTCCCCACCCATCTGTGTCAAATTCATAGCCTCTTTTTCATATATATATCTTATACATTTCATATGTATATATGTATATATCTTACTTATGTAATTACAGGGCTGACCACTTGATATTGGATAACCGATTAGCAGGTTTCTCCCTGGGAAAGACTATTTCTCTCGCTCTCAACATTTCTGAGTTACCTGTAGTTCTTTGTCTAGGGTGGGGCCCACGAGATTTCTCCCTTCCACGTTAGCATGTCTGCTGATGGTGTGATTGTTTGCGTCTTGTTTAGGCAGGCATGCCACGTTGGTGAGACTTCATGAGTGTAGTTCTTCTGTAATTTCTATGAGACACAACCCCACAGCAGATTTCCTGAGCCTCAGCCTCTCACAGTCTTCCTGCCTCCTCTTCCAAGATGTTCCTTGAGCTGTAGGTGCTGGCATTATGTTGTAGATGTGTCAACTGAGGCTGGGCACCCCATGGTCTCTGTATTTTAACTTCATTTCTTTTTATTTGGAGATAGGGCCTCATGTAGTTATTTGGGCAAAACCAAAACCCAAAATTTCTATATTTTCTTTTTGTTTGGGGCAGGGTCTTACCTCACAGCTTTTGCTGTCCTGAAATTTATGGATAATCTTAATGTGTCTGCCAGCTGAGGGCTGGGATCACAAGTGTGATCTCTACATCTGGCAACTCATGTATTTTGTTAGTACCCTCGTATGTGTGCTCATGTGTGTGCACACATCTGTGTGTGTGTGTGTGTGAAGGCCACAGGAGTACCTGAGGTGTTATTCCTCAAGAGCTAGCCACCTTGCTGTTTTTTAAAAATAATTATTTTATTTTTTTAAATTTTTTTCCTTTTTTTTTTTTTTTTTTTTCTCTGTGTAGCTTTGGAGCCTGTCCTGGATCTCGCTCTGTAGACCAGGCTGGCCTCGAACTCACAAAGATCCACCTGGCTCTGCCTTCCGAGTTCTGAGATTAAAAGTGTGCACCACCACCACCCAACTTTAAATTAAGTATGTGGCTATGTGCAAGCAAGTGCAGGTCCTCCCAGAGGTCAGAAGCGGTTGTTGGATCCCTGGAGCTGGATTTATAATCAGTTGTGAGCTGCCTAAAGTGGATGCCACTGATGGCCAGCCCCACAGTCTTGGGTTTTGAGACAAAGTTTCTCTTTGTCCTGAAGTTTTCAGATAAGGCCAAGGCTGGACAGCCAAAGGAATTTTCCTGTTTGCCTCCTGAGTGCTGGGATTACAAATCCATGCCTCCATGCCTAGTTATTTTGTTTTTGTTTTTAACAAGGGTTCTTGGAAAGTAACTCAGGTTCTCAGTCCTCCTCAGCAAGCACTTGGCCAACTGAGCCGTCTCCCCAGCCTCTCGGTATCTTTTCCTCTCTTAGGACTTTCTCTCAGTGTTGCAGAGATCGAAAGGCTCTTATAAACTGCTTTACACAGGTTGTTTTTCTTACATCATACACCTCTCTTTTATACGAATTAGAAAAGAAAAATAGCAGCAAAATTGATGGGTGATAGCATCCCTGAGACTTCCCAGACTTGCAGTCTGGTTCTCCTGTGTTGCTGTGGTTCAGCATCCGTGGCAGCCATGTTTCTGGACACAGAGCTGTGCTCTGTCACCAAGAAGCTGGAGCAGCGTCATTCTTACAAGGTCACTTTGTCTTGTTCTTTGTAGCTCTCTTGGCTGTCACTGAAGTGAGGCAGGGCAGGCCCTCAAGACTGCTGCCTGGCTGGGAGGGTGGTGTCAATGAAGGACATGCCAGTTGGAGCACATTGGAGTGAGGTTTGTGTAGCATGTCGGAAGCCCTGGATCCCATCCCCAGGACCGTGTTAACCTGGCATGGTGGAACACACATGTAATCCCAGCACTGAGTGGGTGGAGGCAGGAGACTCAGAAGTTCAAGGTCATCTTCAACTACTTAATGAGTTTGAGGCCAGCTGTGGATACATGAAACTGCACACCCCCTCCAAAAAAAAAAAAAAAAAAAAAGGGAAGAAACGAGGCTCCTGGAATCAGAGTATTGGACTTTTTTTTTTTTTTCTTGTGAGCTGTGATGTAGTGGCCTTCTCACCTGCTCTCTGGAGCCCTTTGGAATACAGATCATATTTTCTTCTTCTCTCTTTAAGTCTGGAAATGGAGGCTCAGAAGAGTGAAATAACTTGTGTAACCCACTGGGGGTGGGGGAAAGGACTGACATCCTGCTGTGTCGGGCCCAGAGCCATCTTTCTGCTTCCCTTCCCACTACACATTCTGACCCTCTGAAACCTCATTCGCTGCCCCAGGGTGGCAGCCTGAGGTCCTGTTCCTCCAGCCACCCCAAAGGGGGTGCCGAGTGTGATTCCAGCACTGAGTGTGATTTCATCACTGAATGAACGTATGCTTCTGTGGCTCATCCTCTCCCACAGCACCGCAGGAAGCTGAAGCTCTCAATCCCTTACTGGCCCTGTAGGTCTACAGCCACCCTCCATAGGCCCTCCTGCAAGGCACTCCATGTTCTCTGAGTGCCCTCTCCAAAACTGAACACCTTTCCTGACCCGCAGCTGGGTCCTCACACCATGCCGTGGGGTGGTGGCCTTTCTCCTGGGAAAGGCTCTCTCTTCTCTTTTGGATACAGAGTCCTCCCAGAGGCCAGGCTAGCCTCAAACTTGCTATGAGGCCAGGGATGACCTTAAGCTTCTGATCCTCCTGCCTCCGTCTTCAAGGCTTGGGCTTATAAGGATATACGTCCTTGGTGGGTTATGTGGTGCTGGAGGTTAAATGTTGCTCTTTTTTTTTTTTTTTTTTTTTTTTTTTTTCTTTCCAGACAGGGTTTCTCTGTGTAGCCTTGGCTGTCCTGAAACTCACTCTGTAGGCCAGGCTGGCCTTACAAGGATACACCACCATGCTAAGTTTGTGAAGTGCTGGGGATTGAACCCAGGGCTTTGTCCATGCTAGGCAAGCATTTCATGAACTGGGTTACATTCCCAGCCTCGTATGCCTATCCTCCTAAAAAAAAAAAAAAAAAAAAAAACCAATAAATTATTTATTTATTTATTTACTTATTTATTTTTGCTGGGGTTGAATCCAGGGCATGCTGGGCAACATACATGATAAAATAATGTATCTACTTTATGTGCATGGTTGTGTTGTTTCATCTGCTTGTGTGTTTAGGCACCGTGTGTGCCTGTAGAAGGCCTCAGATCCTCTGGGACTAAAGCTGCAGACGGTTGTGAGCTGCCATGTGAGAACTAGGATCAAACCCAGGTCCTCTGGAAGAAGAGCCGCTGAACCATCGCTCCAGCCCACAACACACATTTTTAAAAAATGATTTATTTTATTTTTATTCCATGTGCATTGGTGCGTTGCCTGCATGTTTGTCTATGTGAGGGAGTCAGACCCCCCACCCCCAGAACTGGAGTTACAGACAGTTGTGAGGAGCCATGTGGGTGCTGGGAGTTGAACCCGGGACCTCTGGAAGAGCAGTTAGTACTCTTAACCATTGAGCCATCTCATCAGTCCCCACAACATACATTTAAAAAAAAATTTTTTTTTTTTCCAGAAACAGAGCCTTACTATGTTTTCCTGGCTGGCCTGGAACTAGTATTAAGCCCAGGCTGGCCTCCAACTTGCAGAGACCCTCCTGCCTCTGCCTCCCTAGTGCTGGGATTGTGAGTATGTGCCACCACAGTAGACTTCTCATCTCGCAGTAGTGCGCAGGAGAAGAGCAGGTAAGCTCAGCTGGGTCCTTAGGAGGCTGAAATCCAAGGTGCAGCAGCTCTGGGCTCTTGGCCAAGAGAGTAGACAAAATGGGCCTAAGTATTGACATTTTGACTTCAGACGCCATTTTACTTGCAGGGTGAAATAAATTAAGTTTTCCAAGCCCTAGGGAAACTGAGCTTTCCAATGGCTGATCGACCTCATCCCTAAACCATAGAAATAGTCTTTATGCATCTTTAGTTCTCTAGAAACATTATGACTTTCCCTAACAACAGAAAGAACAAATGAATCTGACTGGCTGGACTAAGAAAGGCTTCCGTAGTATGTTGGTTGACAACAATGGACTACACAAGGAAAATCCCTAATCTTTGATTCCTGATTGGGGAAAATTGTAACTGTAACTTGGCAACAAATGTTTGAGAACTCTGTGTTTATAAACCCCGCTTCTGCCCTTGCTCGGGGCTGTCAGGGGAAACAAGACGCCTTGTCCTGCAGCCCTGATCCATCAGTGACCCGCTTCTGTGGTGATTTCGTAAAAGCTCGGGAACCCGGAAGTGTTGTCTCTCTCCTTCCTTGTGGTGCACAAACCAAATATGCTGACAAGGGAATGCCTGGCATGAGGCTCCCCAAGGTTTGGTCTAGGTTGAGTCAAAGAACTAAGTTTTCCTTCTCACCTCTTTGTGGTTTGCATCTGTGCCTGGCACCTGCAGACACCCCACCCCCACCCCCAACCTCCTTGTGGCAATACTTCAAGGGGTTGGCTCTGGCAGGTGATCGTCTTCAGCACTTGAGTCCTGCAAGGGTAGAGAGGGCTCTGCGTGCTGTTGCTTGGGGTGCATGTACAAGGCGGCCCACCAAACTGGGTAGATTAGGGTGTTGAGACCTGGGAGTGGGTTGAAAGAAGCAGGCATTGCCCAGGCTGACTCCAAGGTTTGTCGTGATAATGTGGCCTTGAACTCACTGCTTAATCAAAGAACAGCTTACACTTCTGACCCTCCTGCCCGCCCCCTCCAGAGTGCTGGCGTTACAGGCATGTGCCGTAATTCTGATTTTATACAGTGCTGTAGTTGAACCCAGCCAGGGCTTTGTGCATGTGAGTGGGCACTCCACTGACTTTGTTAAGTCCCAGTCAGTCTTAACAATGCCATATTTGTTTTTATTTACATAATTGTATGTTTGGTGTATGTGAACACACACACAGAAAAAGAGAGAAAGAGAGAGGTGGGTGGGGGGAGCGAGAGAAAGGACATATGTGTCAGTATGTCACAGCCACCTGTGGAAGTCTGAGGACAACTTTCAAGAATCAGTTTTCCCACTGGGCGCTGGTGGCCCATGTCTTATTCCCAACACTTGGGAGGCAGAGGCAGGCAAATCTCTGTGAGTTTGAGGCCAGTCTGGGCTACAGAGTGAGTTCCAGGAAAGGCTCCAAAGCTACACAGAGAAACCCTGTCTCAAAAAAAAACAAAACCAAACCCAAAAGCAATCAGTTTTCCCACTATGGCATATGTCTTTAATCCCAGCACTCGAGAGGCAGAGGCAGGCAATCTCTGTGAGTTTGAGGCCAGTCAGGTCTACAGAGTGAGTTTCAGGACAGCTGGGCTACACAGTAAAATCCTGTCTTGAAATTCCTCCCTCCCCCCAAGAATCAGCTTTCCTTCCACTGTGGGTTCTAAGGTTCAAATTCAGATCATCAGGGCTTATCCAGCAGCTGCTCTGACCCACTTAAGCCATTTCATAGGCCTTGGTTTTTTTTTTTTTTTTTCATGTAGCCCAGGCTGGCCTTCAAACTCACTAGGTATCTGAGAGTGGCCTTGAACTCCCAATCCTCTCACATCTACGTCCAGATTTCTGGGATTGTGGACACATGCTGCTAAGCCTTGCTACATATTTTTATACTTCTTTCTATTTCTTTAATGGTAATAGTCTTTTCATTCTGTCTCTTCAGAGCTTGCATCTCACGCCTAATCCACATTTGAGTTCTGAGCCTTTGCCCTTCTGTCTCTCTATGGCCTTTCTGCTCTTCTGGGCTTCTCACGACCAGAATTCAACAAGATAAGATGGTGGGCAGGCTTCACCTTGCTAACAGGCACAGTGGATTGTTATCACTAAGGACTCACCCATACAGCTACATCAGATAAGCATTGCCCAGAGCCTATAGTGGCCCCAGGCAGTCAGAAGAGGGAAGCCAGAAGCTAAGGTCATCTCTTATCTGGCTGATCCCCAAGTTCGGCCCTAACAGTCAACAGAACTGACCTCAGTCAGAGAGAAGCCTAGAGAAAATGTTTACCCCGATAACAGACAAGAACTGTGGCCAGAACACTTTCAGGTGTCTGCTGGACTGATCCTAACACAGTGACTATGAGGCACCATGCAAATTCCATATCACAAACTAGGGAAAGCATCATGTGCCCTCACTAGCTCTGAGAATTCCCTAGCTCAGGTTTCTAAAGTTCCCTTTTAGCTGTCTTATGGACACACCTTCATCTGTACCCCAGCATTGCCCCCAAAGTGAACACAGACCCCTCTCCTCTAATCCCCGTTCATTTGCTGCTGGGAGTGGTGGTGGGTAGCATTTATTGGCAATTTGAATATGTGTCTTATATTGGGAAAAAAAGGTTAGGTTAAATCGTACCACTGTTCTTAAAGAGCTCCCTTGCCTGGGGAGATGGTTCAGTGGTCAACAGCACTTGTTGCTCTTCCAGAGGACCTGGGTTGGGTTCCTAACATGGTACATGGTGGTTTACAACCATCCTTAACTACATTTCCAGGTGATTCAATGGCCTCTTCTCACCTCTGTGGGAGCCAGGTACACACACGGTACATACATTCAGGCAAAGTACTCATACACATAAAATAAATAAATCTTAAACAAATCAAAAGAGCTTAGGAAGCTTCCACAAGGCTTTTTTAACTAGCATTTTTAAATTGATCTATTTATATGTATGTGTATTTGCTTGCACAAACTTACGTGCACCACATGTGTGCAATGCCCCAGAAAGCCAGGAGAGGGCCTCAGACTCCTAAAATTAAAGTTACAGGTGGTTGTGAGCCACTGTGTGGGTGCAGGGTCCTCTGTAAGAGCAGCAAGGACCTTAACCTCTGAGCCATCCCTCCTGCCCCTAGTGGGTTTGTTGTTGTTGTTTTTTTCAAAGATTTATTTATTTATTATGTACACAGAAGAGGGCGCCAGATCTCATTACAGATGGTTGTGAGCCACCATGTGGTTGCTGGGACTTGAACTCAGGACCTCTGGAGGAGCAGTCGATGCTCTTAACCTCTGAGCCATCTCTCTAGGCCCCTGTTTTGTTTTTTGAATTGAGTTCCTACTGTATAGCCCATGCTGGCCTCTGAGGGCAGATCCTCCTGCCCCAGGCTCTCAGTGCTGAAGCCCTGGTGTCTGCCTCAGCCGGCTGTAGCTTCAGGTTCCTTCTCTTTTGTTCTTCCTCACCCCAGATTCCTGCTTATTCCCCAGACAAGAGTCTTTGGCTGTCTGCTGTTTTTCCTCCCAATCCCTGTCCACGCCCTTACCCATCATGGCATTTTTCCTAAACAAAGAGACTTCCTTCCCTCAGAGGAACTCTGGCCTCAGCTGATAAAATAGTAACTAATCTTTCCCATCTGCGACAACGTTGCCAGGTTGTAACGGTTGTAATTGCTCTTTGGCCTCCGACTTTCCTGGGACTTCTGGCCAACGGTGAGAACGACACTCCTGTGGCTTTGTTCGTCAGCCACCATCTCAGTGGAGCTCTTGCGGTTGAGGAGAAGGCTGGGTAGCTCCAGTTAACACATTTTGTTTTATTATTGATTTTTTAGTTTCCTGGCTGGACTTGCATTCATGGTAATACCCCTGCCTTGGCCTCCCCAATGCTGGGATTACAGGACCCATCACTGTTTTTGTTTTTGTTTGTTTGTTTTGTTGTCTGTCCTTCCCTCTTTTTCTTCCTCCTTCCCTTCCTTCCTTTCTTTTGTTGTTTTTTTGAGATAGGGTCTCAAGTAACCCAAGCAGGCCTCAAACTCAATATGTAGCTGAGGCTGACCTTGAACTCCTAATCTTCCTGCCTCTGCCTCCCAAGCGCTGGGATCACAAGCCTGAGCCACCATATTTAGTTATGCAACACTGTAGCCCATTTTATGAAGGAAGAGCTAGAGCCTAAACCCATCCAGCTGTTTCTCTGGGGGAGTTTTCAGGAAAGCTGCAAATCTGCTTTGCTGGTCAAGCCAGCGCTTTTGAGGGTGCACTTGCTGTCTGTCCCTGTGAGGAAGGTCCGAGGAGGCGGGCTATTTGGTAGACAGGTGTCACAGAGGAGCACAAGGGACAGACGGAGCTGTCAGCAGAGTCTGCCTCTTTTTGTCACAGAGCTTGGAACGTCATCTCCCTAAGATAACCATCTTGGCCTGTTCGGGAGGGATGGCTTGTGGTGGGATATTTGTGCAATGTGTGAAGACATGTTGCTGTGAGCGGTGTAATAAAAAAAACCGAAGAGCCAATAGTTAGGCAGGAGAGATAGGTGGGACTTCCGGGCAGAGAGAGAGAGATCTCTGGGAAGAAGAAAGGCAGAGTTGCCAGCCAGGAGTGGAGGAAGCAGGATGGGCAGTCTAAAGGTAACCCAGCCACGTAAAAGAACGTAGATTAAAGGATATGGGTTTATTTAAGTTATAAGAACTAGTTAGGAACAAGCCTAAGCTAAGGCTGAGCTTTCATAATTAACAATAAGTCTCTGTGTTGTTATTGTGAGCTGGCGGCCCAAAGAAAAATCAGACTAAAATGGCTGGGGATGGACCCTGTATACCACGGTCCTGGAGCCAGGGCTGCTGGCTCCCGAGACTTCCTCTCAACCACGACCAGCTTCATTCACACCCGAGCCTCTTCCAGGCTTAGTTCCTATTAGTGACTATTCCCTCAGAAGCCATCCCTGATGGCGGGCATGGTGGCCTTCTTCTGGGGACCTTGGTGACAACAGATCTCTGCTTGGCACTATGAGCCTCTCCTAGGCAGGAGGCTACCAAGCCCCGCTGACTGTGGAATGTATCTTCTCTTACCTCCCACCTCTATCTGAAGACACAAACTATAAAAAGCATTCTGACCTCATTTGCTCACGTGGACGCGTGGAAACCTCCCAGGGGTGGACCGGAAAGATGGGCCAGTGGGTGAAAGGGCTTGTAGGGTGAGCCTGATGCCTCAAGTTTGGATCCACGGAAGTCGTGTAAAAGTCGGTGACAGTGGCAACTGTCTGTCATCCCTGCGTGACTCTGGCCAGGTTGGGCCTAAGCAGGAGACTCCTGGCAGATTTCTAGACAGCTAGCCTGGAGTAAAACGACTGAAGGTTCTCCAGGCCCGAAGAAGAACTTCTAAGTAGCTTGCCATACTTCCCTTGTCTTCAGCCACATTCCAGGCTCACTTTGTGCCAGCTGCTGGCCTTCCCAGTGACTTTGGACATACGTTTCTCCAAGACCTTTCTTTCTCTTTGGGGGATACCTTTCCTTTGCCCTCTGTAGTATGGCTGCTCTAGTACATACTTATTGAACTACATGTACTTCCGGCCCCACATACCTGTATCTCTTGTTAAACCAGTGATGGGTCTCAGTGTCTTCTGTTCCCCACTTGGGAGAGGATCTCATATCCCAGGTTGGTCTCAAACCCACTCAGTAGCTGAGGGTGACCTTCAACTGTTGATCTGTACATGCCTGCCACACCAAGCCTGGCTTTTCAGTCTGTTCTACGTCACTAGTACCTACCTCAGAATGGTTGTCTAGCAGATGTTGATTGAAAATTAGCAAAAGAACATTGTTCTCTAGTTTTGTATTATCATTTGTTTCAGTTAGGGTTTCTATTGCTGTGAAGAGACACCATGACCGGCTACTCTTATATAGGAAAATATTTAATTGAGGCTGGCTTACAGTTCAGAAGTTTTGTCCATTAATGTCATGGTGGGAAGCATGGTGGCATGCATCCAGATCCACAGGCAGCAGGAAGAGAAAGCAAGCCACTGGGCCTGGCTTGAGCTTCTGAAACCTCAAAACCCACCCCAGTGACACACTTCCTCCAATAAAGCTACACCTATTTCAGCAAGGCCACATGTCCTAATCCTTTCAAATAATGCCATTCCCTATAAGCCTGGGGGGGGCATTTTATTTAAACCACCACATGATTAATTAACAACCCCCATTCCATATGGTTGTAATCTCTTTGGCTATTTTAATGATCCAGTTGTATATGTATGGTGGGAGAAGGTGGTGAATGTGGGCTTTGGAAATAATCACAACTATTGATTCTATAGTTACTGAAGCATCTCCCTCCCATTGAAGCCAGCACAACTACCTATCTCCTCCTTCCCTCTCTTTCTTTTTTAAAAGACAGGTGAGTATTACTGTTCAGTTTATGCAGTGCTGGGGATCAAACACAGGCCTTTGTGATGCTGGGCAAGCACTCTACCAAATGAGCTACAACTCACCAAGCCTGATTATCATATTTTTGATAGCTGGAAGGCATAGACGAATAAATAGTCAATATTCAACCTTTAGTTTTCTGAACAGATTTCAGAAGTTCATGGCTGACAGTTGGGGTTGGGGAGCAAGCCTGGCCTCACACTCACTCAAAAGGCAGAGGCAGACTATTGGTGGAGGAACACACCTTTAATCCCAGCACTCGGGAGGCAGAGGCAAGTAGAGCTCTGTAAGTTGGAGGCCAACCTGGGCTACAGAGTGAATTCCAGGGCTATACAGAGAAACCCTGTCTCCAAAAACAAAACAAAACAACAACAAAACCAAAAAGGCAAAGTTAAGAGGGCCAGGAGTTCCATTTTTGGCTATGCAGTGATTTGAGGCCAGCTTGAACTACTGGAGACAGTCTCAAAACTGAAAACAAAAACAAAGGTCATAGCTGAGACAATCTGCAATAGACTTGAAAGCCAGGCCTATGACTGGAAGGAAAGGGCCCATTGCCAGGGAAGGGAGGTCATAGGGTTTCTGCTGCACACAGTAGGCTAGGGAGAGGGTAGATACAGTCAGTGCTCCACCCTCTAAAGGCAAGAGAGGGAGGGGGTTAGTGGGTAGAACAGGCAGAGATCATCAAGCAATGTACATCAAGAAGATCCAGGGAGTGGGTGAAGGAGGGCTGCTCTTCCAGAGGACTCAGACTCAGTTCCCAATACCCACTCGGAGGCTTACAGTATCTGTAACCCCAGTTCCAGGGCATTTGACACAGTCTTCAGGCCTCCTTGGGCACTGGAGGCTTGTGGTGCCTAGCCATACATTCAGGCAAACGTTCATTAAAAAACAATCCAGGTAACCCCAGGTGTGGTGGCACATACCTGGGATCCCAACACTTGGGGTCTGACAAAGGAGTCTGAGGATGGAGGATCACGAGTTTGAGGCTAGCCTGGGCTACTTAGTAAGCTCTTATCTCAAAAAATGCAAGGACTGAGAGTTAGGCATGGGCAGTGGAGGCAGGGGGATCAAGAAGAGCCTGCACCACATAGTAAATTCAAGGTCAGTCTGGACTATATGAAACACAGTCTCAAATAACAGCAAAACAAATGAAACCCATCTCCTGTGGAAAACAATTGTGAGCTATAGAAAATGTAGATGTGTAAGCCGGGCGGTGGTGGTGCACGCCTTTAATCCCAGCACTCCGGAGGCAGAGCCAGGCGGATCTCTGTGAGTTCGAGGCCAGCCTGGGCTACCAAGTGAGTCCCAGGAAAGGCGCAAAGCTACACAGAGAAACCCTGTCTCGAAAAACCAAAAAAAAAAAAAAAAAAAAAGAAAAAGAAAATGTAGACGTGTGTGTGTGTGTGTGTGTGTGTGTGTGTGTGTGTGTGTGTGAGGGCATGCCACTTGTGTGTGTGCCCTCAGGGGTCAGAAGAGGGCATCAGATTCCATGGAGCTGGAGTTACAGCCAGTTGTGCGCCATGGGGCAGGGATGCCAGGAGTGGACCTCTGGCATCCTCTGAAACTGGAGTCCTCTGAAAGAGCTTTTGCCTCTGAGCCATCCCTTCAGCCTCCCAGGCTCGGTCTGCTCGCCCTCGCGCTGAGACACCCCGCTATCTCAGTCCTTGCACACATGTGCTGCATATGCACTTAAGTTACACGCCAGACTGAATCTCTAGACGAATTACACACTGCACTCTCTCTGAGACCAACAATGGAGTCGTCGTACTTGTTGCCCAGTTTCAGCATCCAGCAGAGTTTGGGGTGTGGAGGGACATGTGAGGAGCACCTGGCTAAATAAATTTTTAATGAAAATTTCTCCAAAATCTCAGTAGGAAGAAGAAGAAGAAGAAGAAGAAGAAGAAGAAGAAGAAGAAGAAGAAGAAGAAGAAGAAGAAGAAGAAGAAGAAGAAGAAGAAGAAGTTATTATTTTTGCAAATGATTTGTGGGGAACTGTGAATTCCAGGCATCTTAAGAAGTCGATGGGAGATGATGTTAGGGAAGGAGACCCGTGAGGTATGAGGGAACTTTCTAATCATACTGCTAGGAAGCCCCAAGGGGCAGCCCCGTCTTTCAGCGATAAAAGTAGCCAGCAGGGTTGGGATGTAGCTTGGTTGGTAGGGTGCTTGTCTAGAATACATGAAGTCCTGGGGGTGGCTCTCAAGTGACATAGGTCGGGTGTGGAGGCTCATGCCGATGATCTCAGCACTAGGAAGGTGGAAACAGAGGGATCAGGAGTTCAAAGTCATCTAAGTCATCTTCAGCTACCTTTTGAGTTCAAGGGCACTTTGAGCTCCAAGAAACCCTGCACCCCTCCTCGCTCAGGAAAAAGAAAGTACTCGGCATATATTTTACATCTGATCTGAAAGGCAGAGAGAAGCAGTCTGCACATTTTCTAAGACTGTCTCCTTCTCCTTTTTGTATCTCAAGGGACATCTGCTAAGCTCCATAGCGTGTCCCCTTTGATAGTGGGGGTCATCTCAATTCATCTCTAGTTCCACTCCCAAGCGTTCTCCTAATGTGTCCCTGTGCCCTCTGTCTCCCTCAATCAAGGTCAATTCCATAGCTCGGAACTCTCTCTCACCCTTATCCAGGCCACTGCCCCCCCCCCCCATTCCACCCCGAGCTGGACCTGGTGTCGCTGCTGCTTCAACGATGCCCTTTAATCCCCTCCGGTCGAAGCAGCCGGACTAGTATCGCTTCACTCCAGGCCCTTCCTCCGCTTCTCATCCGAGAGGGGTGCAGCCTCTCTGGCTGGCTCCACCTTCATCTCTGGCCCTGGACACTTTTGTTTTCCAGGGCGGGAGGCGGGAACTGGGGAGGACGGCTTCTGTTTCTCTCACCAGCAGCTTCCTGGAGATTGCGTAGGCTGGAGCTGGCGAGTCCTAGGACTGGGCTGGGCGGTGACCCTCGGCTACCAGGGTCTGCCCTGGACCCCTGGCTCCTCCTCCCAGCTCCTTTCAGTCCTCCTCTTCTCTTTCCCTCTCTGCCCCAAACCTCTTGGAACAGCGGAGTCTCTGGGCAGAAAAGGCCCCTCCCAGTTATTGTCCCAGTGGGAACCTTGCTCAAGGTCACCGAGCAGGTCAGATCCGCGCTGGGACTGGAAGCCAGCCTTCAGCCTCCTTCCAGCTCCCAGGCAAGCAGGCGCGCAGCCCGCTGTGACAGCGGGATCTGAGGAAGGGGGAGGCGAGCGCCCTCCTCTGGCCGCTCTCTGAACGCCGTCTTCCTGGGCCAGGAGCCGGCGGGTCCCTAGAAAGCGTCCTTTACCCGTGCCGGGGTGGTTCAGCTCTGAGTGACTGAGTGCCAGAAGGCCACGGTGGTCTGTGTTTGGGTCATTCATTCAGAAGTGGGATGGGAGACGGCACCCAACTCAGAACAGTCTATAGGAAAGCCACAACCTACCACCTGCTGGCTAGGTTCGAGTTTCTAGCAAATTCTTCCTGGTCTTTGGCTCTTGCTGGGTGATCGCTATGACCTTGAAATCTAAGATCTGTATCCTCTGTTCTCCGCCCCCTTTTCCCTCTCATTTAGGCCCCCATCGTTTAACCAGTTCACACCAACGTGTGTGGTGTGGTGGAGAGAGAGAGAGAGAGAGAGAGAGAGAGAGAGAGAGAGAGAGAGAGAGAGAGAGAGAGAGAGAGAGAGAAGTGCTCTGGGAAGTCAACGGCTAACCTTAAGTGACCTCCTAGGACCCAGGTGTGAGGGAAGGTGTCAGAATAAGGCTAACATTGATTGTCCATGTTGCTGAATTGAAAAAGCAAACTGCAGGTTATTTCAAAATAGAAAACATTCCCCAGAACTGGGAGCTTGTTGTCCCAGCAGGAGACACACACACACACACACACATACACACACACACACACTTCCTCCCTCTGTGCCACGGGCCCCAGGGCATCTAGTCATTCTTCCAGTGGCCAAGGTTAAATGTCTGCCACTGCTACATGCAGCCCCTGTTACGGCATCTTAGTTCTTTCAAGCTGGAAGGACGGGCAGTGCTGGGGGTTGTTTTCAGTATGAAATCATTTCCCGCAGTGAAGAAGCAGCCGGGTTCTGCATGGGTCCACTGACAGTCTTGGATGCCTGCCCAGTGCTAGAAGTCTAAAAATGCCTGAACCCATCTTAAGATCTCAGGAGACTGGCTGGAAGACAGCCTAGGAGCCAGCAATCTCCCCAGACTGATGACCACCCTATCTTGAACCCATCCCAGAGGGAAGCTCCTCCATGCTCTGTGTCCTATTGATGGTTAGATGCCATAGACAGATATGGCTGGAGTCCCCGAGGCTCAGTGCCCAATACTCAGTTATCCAGCTCCGTTGGTGGGTGCTAAATCAAGTTGGAAATTCAGTCAGGTTTCAGGGGAGGACAGGAGTTCTAGTCATGCCTAGGAGAGGTACCCTTGTCTGTAGAGACATAAAGGCCTATTCATAGAAGAGAAGGATCTGGAATTTAAGCCAACACATCCTTACCTGGGGAAAAAGCAAGAAAATTATCTGGTGGGCAGCATGTCAATGGAGGTGGTTCAAAGGACCATGAAGGGCTCCCTCCCCACTCCATCTTTAAGTAATTAAAGCTGTGTGGTGGTTTGAGTCATCACTGGTAGAGAGACCAGCATAACAGACTATGTGTAGAAGATATCATAGCATAAGAATTTAAAAAAACAAATAAACAAAAACAACAACAACGAAAAAAAAC